>NW_024879545.1:163313-235126 GCF_009819885.2 Catharus ustulatus
AGAAAAAATTGTGGCTGTCTGGGCAGAGTGTTTTTCTGTGGGGTTTTTCACAGAGAAAAACCCTCCAAACAAAAACCATCTAATCTGCTACACACACCAATGCACGTGTATTAACATACATGGAAAATCTTAATGTTGTTAACATCAACAACTAACAAACTACCTGAACGCAAACAGCCATCCTTGCATCTCAGTGGGGTAATATAAAGGGTCATGGCTCACACTCAGGCCAGGGAGATGCCCTCACTCACATTATTGACAGAAAAGCAGAAATCACCAGGCTCTTTTCTCAAAGCCAGCCAAATCTCCCCTCAGCTGTCCCAAAGCCAGAGGTCACCCTTCTCCTTCCTAGTCCTGCTCTGATATGCCCAGACGTGGGCTACAACACTGGAAGAGGTCTGGAGGCCAAAGGGTCCTTTAACATCCCTGTTTATTTGTCAAGAATAAAGTTTCAGTGATAGCGTTCTGGGGTAATATGGATTAGGAGCTGTTTCTCTTGCAGTTCCATTAGAAGTCTATGCATTTTAATGCTTTTGCACAAAGTCTTCAGGTCATAGTTCCATATAATAAGAACAAGAAAACCCACCTTTCTGCCTTTTAGCTGTGCCTTCCCCAAACTCACTCAAATTACCTTAAGCTTTTCTGTAACAAATGCAAGACTAAGAGACTATCAACCACTCAAGCAGTAGCCTAAAGACACATAAACACATTAGCTAATGGGCTGTTCACACCTGCAATGGTCAATTAAATACAGAGAAAACACCATCCCAGTCACAGTGCACCACCCATCTTAATCCCATCAAGGCACAGGCAAGCAAGCTCACCAGAGTTGGCTTCCAGCCCTGCCGTTTTCTTAAAAGCCAGGTGAATTTTTCCCAAGCCCCTCTGAACCAAAAAGTTAACATTGTTTAGGGCACAAGTTGATTGATTAACTTTCAAGAACCTTTAAGTAAAAAGCAGATACTTAGTCAATATTATTTTGCTTTTATAAACATGTTAGAGACAAGTATACAAAAATAGCCTGAAAGGGACACGATAAAACTTGATTTCCATTCTCTCTTATTTCATTGTAGCTTATTGTTTACAAAAGACAAAGTAAAAAATCCAACTTTTTAATGCCATTTCTAGACCCTCAGAACAGAAAATATTCCTCTACTGACGACTAGGAACAAAGAACAAGAGCCCAGCATGGCCAGGGGCAAGAGCAAAGTCTGCTCCACCCAAGGGCCACCTCTAGAGAATCCATAAAATGGGATGAAAGGCCTTTTCTCCCCAAACAAGAGATCTTGTCAGGCTGGCACTCACCCGGCCTAGCCACACCACTCCTCACGACTTTGACAGCTCAAATTGATTGTCCTTATCAGGACGGGAAAACCCAGTGCAAAATTCCACCTCAGTACAGGACAAGAAAATTAAAAACACTTCACTTCACACAGTGCACTCCTAGCATACAAAGCCCCATGACAGCTATAAACCTATTACAGTTTTAATACTGTTATTTTGTAGTGCTTTCTGGCACTAGATATCTGCATAAACTTCCATTAGAGAAGGAACCGTTCTCCCTTTCAGATGTATACCTCAGCACATAAGAACAACAAGAAAAAACACTTTTGTCGGTATAAAATGGACTGGAAATTTAAAAAGCACCGTCAAAATTACTTACATATATGCACATGTTCAACTGACTTCATTAATAAAGATTAAATTAACGCTCACTGATGACTAAAGAGGAAAGGACAGGATTGCTTACCTGGTATTACTACCCCTTTCTAGTTGTTGCCTGATACTACTGCACTATTTCCAGCTGGATGGTTCTGAAACTGAAAGCCAAGGGAAGAAGGACAGAAGATGCTTCATTTTGTCCATCTGTGTAGCCTCGCCACGGGTGAATCCTCTCGCGGGCAGCAGCACCGCCCTGCGGGCCCGGCCGCCACCTTGTGCACCCCGGGGCAGGCCGAGGGCCCGGGCTGGGGCAGCGCCTCCCGCCCTTCGAGACACAGAGGGCAAAGAGGAGGGACCTGCTCTGACTCGGGCACCTCCCTCACCCACCCAGTGCAGCCATTCTACTCTCCCTTTAGGGCACCGGCTGCGGGGGGCGGAGGGCTCTGCCCTGCCCCTGGCTGGAAGTCACCGCTCCCCTGCACAGCCCGCTCTCCCCGTGAGGGACGCTGCAACGAACGCCACGGCCCAGGCTCGCCAATGGTGCCAGAGCCTGCCGAGGCTGCGGGACACAGCCCTTCCCTCACCGAGCTGCTGAGGAGCTGCTCCTACCACCCACCTGCAGCTCCCGATCAATACTGACCGCACAGCGCCAAAGCCCACAGGAATTTAACCAGCAAACGACCACCAGCTGTTCCAATCCACACAAGACTTAGACCACCAGCTCAGAAACACAGCACGTGTGCAAGAATAAGGCAGTTTCTTACTAAGAGCAGACTCACAAAATCTTAAAAAACATTTTAAACACCACATCTATCTTGCATGCTGTATACCATAAAACCACTGTATGTGTAATTGCAGATAATTAGTTGCATGTTTGTAAACTCAACAGCTTAATAGTGTTTAATTAACCAGACAGTAATAGGAACATTTGATAGTTTAATCTTGTCTTGCTAAACTAAGGAACACCTGTAGCACACAATTAGTCTCTCCATCAATAAATTAACTTTAACTAAAATCTGCCATTAGTAATTCTTTTCCTTCCTTCCTGGTAGACCACTAGGATTAGCATTAATAGCCAAGTCAGACCCTTGGCAATTTGTAAGGACCACGACTACAGGAGCCCTCCTGATGATGCTTTTATTTTTCTCTGGTACATTCTTCAGCAGAGATTATCAGCTGTTGCACAGGTCTTTGTTTTTCCTTCGTTTATTTCCAAACTAAATTCTTACTTGTCTTTGGGTGCTTTTGGTTTTGTTCAGGGGTATTTTGGGGGGGGATGGAGGGCAGAGGGCTGTGGCCTGGTAGCTTTTAAGAACTACCAATGTGAGGTACCAGGTTATGTCCAGGTGATGAGCAGGTAGAAAGGATCATTCCCTCACTTCAACCCCACCCAGAGGCCATGGCTGCTGGTTTATCAGCATAAGTGACAGTGTGCACATGCTGAGGGACCAACTTCACACAGACACCTGGAGCCACCTGCTCGCCTGTCTCAAGGCACACAGATATAACAGTGACAGGCCTTGGAAAAGTGACCACTCAGAAAAATAACTGGTACATTTTCAGAAAATTATAAACCAGCCAATACAAAATACATCATATTAACTGCAGGGTGTATCTATAGGTCAAGCATTCCTATTCACTGTCATTATTCCCCATCATTGATATCTGCTGTGGAACCAAGAGGTAGCCAGTCTAAAAGGATAGAAAGGAAATGAACACAATTCAATGACAGACTGCTGAACTGTCTTACCATAGCCTTGAAATCATGGCATCAGGCAGCCTTAAAAAAGGACCAGGCATCTGTACAAACAAGAGTGTTGTAAGGCTTTTTAAAAATGGTTTGAAGCAGATGCCGCAACCCGAGCTGCAGCAGAAGGCTGGGAGAGGGAGCTAAGTGTAACATCCCTGCTGCCAGCTCCTTGCAGCAGCATTCAGAGCTAGCTCTCAGTGAATATCAACACCAGCACTTACAAACCTGGCCGTCATGAGATACACCATGGTGAAAAGAAAGAGCAGCTTTCAACCTGGATATAACATATGGAGCAGCTTCATTTTGTGTACAGGGATTCTAGTTTCCTTAGGTGAGCTAGAAATAGAAACTGCAGTCCCTTTCTTTTCCTTCACACACTGGTATGCAGGAATGAGAATTCAATCAGGCCCTACATCACTATGGATAGCATAGTAGTGAAAAAAGGTGCAGGGAGGTAGAAAATTAGGTGAGTGAGGCTATGACAAAGACATGAGCTCCTGCAAACGCAGAATCCCTTTGAGTTTTAAAAAACCCGCATACTCACCAGTTTTTCCCAGAGCCTTTCAATATAATGTTGGCAGTACTGCTTCCTAGCAGACAGACAGCAGTAGAGGAATTTTCAGCCCCAGTGTCTGAAGTTGCTGAAAAAGTTACTTGCAGTCAGCCAGGCTATTCAGACTTCCTGTTATTAGCATGACAAGACTGCTATTCTGTAGCTAAGCATTGTTTCACACACTCCTTCCCAAGATGAAAAACCATAAGCTGTACACTTTCAAGAGTCTTTGGACACTGGAAGAACCCACCCTGTAAAACTGGACCAGGCAGAGCCATACTGTGCTTCCTAAAGCTATCAAAATTGCTGCAACATCTTTGTCTTCTGGTTTATTCATCCCAATATCACCTGGTTTCCTAAACCAGGAGACTACTCAGGGTTTACCAAGTATAGAAAGGACTGTCACTGCTCAATATCAAGAGTTAAGAGGAGCCTGACAGAATTCAGGATCATAACACACATATGCAGGAGTTGGAAACAGCCTGATTCCCAAATCTCCTCTGCTACTCTTCAACCACATTCTTCTTCTCTCACAAACATCTGCAGCTACTGTGACCTATTAGTCTTGGTGCAAAGCAAGAAGCTTACTACAAGATCATCCCAGATTTATGTATGGTTGGCCTGTAGCAGTACATCTGCCCACTATTTTCACAGACTTAACTCTAATGAAAGGATGGCGTCTCCCAAAATCATCTCTAGGAAAATTTTACATCTCCTGGAGCAAGTGACACAGCAAAAGACAACCTTTCCAGTGAGCTGCTGGTAATTCATGGCATGAAAAAAATTAGATCTCTTGCAAATAACTACACAATAGTTATTTGCCCCCGGCAAACTCAAAACTGAATGGCAGAACTAGCTGCTTACAGAGAGAAGTGTGAAAAGTTTGCCTCCTCCTTTCTATACTGCTTAGCTGCAAGAACATTAGTCAACCGAGCAAAGGATTATTTGCACTTCACTCAGATTTAAAAGGATAAAGGTTAAATATGACTCCACATCCTTCAAGCAATAACTAAGTGCTCCAACAAAGGAAGAAACAACTCTGATGAAACATCAAATGGGATAATGAAAAAGATCACTGAGATGAGCTTGACATGAATATTGGGCAGTGTTTGCTTTCCAGACAAAGGAACTCAAGCTCTGCCTTTATCCCTGAGCTGTTTTTCACCAAGCTGTAGGTGTGTGTATCACTGATGACAAAAGAGAGCAGAGGATATATTTGCCAGCTGGGACATGGCAGATTCAGCTGAGCCCCTGTTGCTTCTCCATGCTGAGTCAGTCACCAGGAGGGCTGTGGAATGACAGACTCTGAGACAAAACAAAATATGCAATGAACTGCAGGAGCAATAGGAACTGGGGCTTAAGCAAACCTAACCAAGAGTTAAAGGATAAACATTGCCTAGTGACAGGCAAGTGACATTAAAAAGTCGATGGTGTAAAGGAATGTTGAAGCTTCACCTCTGCTCAGCACCCAAGGGAGAAAAAAAACAACTCAGCACACCTAAGGGAAAAGGACACCAATAATAGAGGTAAAACACAGCAAGTAAAAAAGCTGGAATCAGTTCTGACTTCCTTTCTGGACAATTGATGTGCACCACAGATGGATTTAAGTGCAGCTAACTTTGTATTTGTGGTTTGGTTTTTTGGGGGTTTTTTTGTTTGTTTTGTTGGGTTTTTTGTTTATTTTTGGGGGTTTTTTGGTTTTTTTTCTTTTTTTTTTTTTTTAATAACGTTAGATTTGCAGCTGAAATGTAAAATCCAAAAAGAAGCAGAATTCTCTCAAATGCTGAAATAAAGACTTCAAAATAATTATAAAACAGATTAGGAAAGAAAGGCAATTTTGCAACCCAGTGCTGAAACACTGAAGACACTGTAACACAGAAAGAGATGAACAGGGCAGATGAAACATTACAATCAAATTTCTACACACAAATAAAGCATGGGGAAAGAGCAAGCAGAGCAAGGAGTGGTACTTAAGCATGGAGACTATGACCTAATGTGTGTACTTAAGCCATGTGCATCAATTCAGCTCCCTTCATTCTTTCCACAGAGAAAAGGAAAGCAATAGGTAATGGTCCCACAGAGAGTAAAGAATTTATTAGGGCACTGCTTTGTCTTCATTAAACCCAGGGGAAGAAGAAGTGGCTCTACATGAAGAATTGCCAATTCTACAAAGTCAAAGCTTTAAGAGAAGATACATACTCTGAAAAGCTGTTACTTGACCAAAAATGCTTCTGATTTTCTGTAACAGACAGTTATGAATGACACACAGTTGTTTTTTCACTTTAAGACTTTCTAAAATTCAATGCACTGATGATATTACTCCAACTAAAAATATTCCTAATAAAGCTGCAAAGAATTTCCTTTTTTCCAAACTGGAAAAGAACTTTCCCCCTCCCACCCCCACAAATATTATCCTTTTATACAGCAGTACCAAAGTGCAGCAAGGATACCTAAAGTAAAATGCTAAATAAGATGTTAAATTGAATAGAAATCTTAAGAAGCAAAAAATGGGAGTTGTTGTTTCTGTCTGTATTCTGTCAGCCTCCATACTGGCCTAGGCTCATGAAAGTAGCTCCAGGTAGCATGAGTCATGCCAGGGCTGCAGGGGAGAGTGTTAACTTCTTGCAGGACATAGACCTTTCTGGTCATCAATCCACCAAACTCACAAAGTCACCCAGGCACAGAATTCATTAATTCCAGGCCAAATAAAGCAGGAATAGGCATGTTCAAAATACAAATTATATTTGTTTCCCATTTTTCACATATTGTTGAGTTAAAGGAAGAGAGAAAATTCACTGATGCAGTGCAGGAGGGAGAAATGCACTCCCACTACAGAGTGGTACCTTTCTGATCCTTCTATTCCAGAGTCTTGTCTCTGTTTTGGGAATACAACTTTATATCGTTCTATTTCTTATTAAACTTTATTTCCTCTAATAAAAAACCTCAAGTCTACAGTAACAAAACTCAGTCTCAGTCATATCCCTGCTGACCCAATCAAACCTTTGAAGAGGTGCAATAGTTACTATGGTTATAAATGTTAATGCAAGAGAAGACATTAACATTAGTCAGGAAAAAATGTATTAAACTCAGTTCTAATCCTTGTGAAACAATAAATGATCAGAAGATAAAAACCTGCAGCACATTCTGTTGGGTGTCTGTCATCCAGCCTTACTGCTGGAGGTTAAGGATATGCACATATGTAAGAAAACAGAACCTTTTTCTATCAGCACAATAAAGGGCCAAAATCTAAACCATACACAAATTCTTCAGAAACACCTGGGCAAACAGCCCAGAAAAAAAACAGATATTAATTATTTTTTTTATAAAAATTGTGTTGGCCATCAAAAAAACTTGTAACCTTTGTGATGCATCTACTCCAGCATAACTTCATTAACTTTAGTCAATCACTGCTCCCCTTGCAAGAAGAATTTCCACTTGATTACGTGAAATGCATTGGATGATACATCACTACATAAATTACACGATTACTAATTAATGTTCAATTCTTTCTCATTCCAGATGTACATGGAAGGTTACTCATCATCTCCTTTAAATGTACCTCTTCAAGTCCTGCCAGTTTTTCCAATACAGTATTATTTATCTCCTGCCCAGGTTTCTTATGCTAGACACAGTAAGGTCAACAATCCCTACAAATCTTTGATCTCTTCACAGCATGAGGCATATACTGTAATTGTGAGGGAAAAAACTCGTCGAGAAAATCAGCATATACAGGACTGTTCCCTTTCACAACCCCAGCTTGACAGAATATATAAGGCATCTAAATTTTAAATTGTACACATCACTTCAAAGACAACATTATAGCTTCATCTAAAGCTGGCAATTACATTTTGTGAAATAAATTAATACCCCTTCAGCAAACTGTAGAGAAGTACAAACCTCTGCAGCGTGCTTTTAAGTCATTAAATTAATGCATGGATTTGTCAACTCTTTCCTCATAAGCTTTAATCAACTCGTTCCATCTTTTCCATTTGCCTCCACACAAAAACTGCTGAGCATGCTACAAACAGCATTATGCACGAGTCTTCAAACGTTTCACGTACCTGGGGCAGGACTGCGCCCTTCAGCTTCTCAACACAGGCTTCATTTTCCTGACAGGCACCCTCATCCTCAAGTATTTCCTTCTGACTGGTTTGCCTGTCAAACAGAGGAGAAACAATTACTGAGTAATGTTTTACATGTTGTAATTTCCCTGTCCTATTTTATAGCCTACTATTAAATGTGAAAACCAGAATTCATTGATTCTTTAAGAAATTAGAAGTGTAATATTATTTGAAGAAACTCTGTGGGTTTTTCCATTTCAGCTGAATGCAGCACTACTCTGTATTAGACATAAAAAGAGAGCAGAATAGTGTGTGTAATATGATTAAACTGATTAAGTACAATAATTACCAGATAATTAACAAGACAGCATATCAAGAAAAAACATAAGAAAACCACATATTCTTTCATTTCTGCTCTAAGCCTGCTTAATTCTAAGCTAACAATTCCTTTCTTATAGAAATCCTCTCCCTGTTCCTCCCTTTCAAAACAAATTCTTCTGGGAAACCATTCCCAAACTTACAGGATATTCTATTTTTCTATTCTGTTACCTGTTGAATCAAAGAAAAATTTCATTTCCCACTTCAGAAGTTGAATTTCGTGCCTGTCAACAACAGGAAAACACTTTAAACCCACCTGCCAGCAATCCACTGATTGCAAACACCACAAATGGTACAGAGGGACTAAGAGACTTCTAAAATTCAAAATACATAGCAAAAGCACAGCATTCTTTCCTGCTCTTCAAATACACAAACTCTAGTCAAAATCAAAAGGCTACAACTTGTCACTCCAGAAGTTTGTGTAATTCCCCATATACTGGTAGAGTAAAACCATTAGACCTTGGTGTGTCGGCCACGATCCGACCGACCTCCCAAAGGCGGCAAAAAGAGCGAGAAATGAAGGACCCGGCTCCGTCTATCGGACTGACTGCCTGCCTGTGACCCTGATTTCGACGCTGGCCCCCCGGCGCGAATTTCCGCATGGTTTTCAGGCGCGGGGACACGGGCTGAGGGCTGGGAGGCAACGCGGGCGCGCAGGAGCCCGGCAGGGGCCGACAGGCAGCGTCAGGATTCACCTCTCTGCCGAGGTCCCACCGCGGCCGCCTCGTGAGTGCGGCAGAGAGGGCGGACACGGCCGAGCTACCATCATGAGGGTGGCATTAGGTAACATCCGCCCTTCCTCGCCGCCATCCTGGTTGTGGCCGAAGCCACTTCCGGTTGGCTGCCATCTTTGTTGTGGTACCCTGCGAGCCCCCGCCCCTCACAATGGTGTCTAAAGAGTCTGCTGCCTGAGCCTGGCGCCGACACCGGCTGATGCCGACCGATCCCGCGCCATTCTGCCGCCATTCCCGGCGCTAGGACGCTGGCAGTGGGGTCTGCGGCGCCGTAGCCGGGCGGTTGCCGCGAGAGTGATTCCAAACACAGGCACGCCGCAATCTTGCCCGGGGGGGAGGATGGTGCCGCCGCGGCCGCCATCTTGAGCGTGGCGAAAGATCGACTCGGCTCGGGCACGCTCCCGGCACACTGTCGCTGTCGCCATCTTGAGAGGGGCATGCGCGGGGATGGGGGGCAACCCGGTTCCGACCCCACTCGCCCGCCCGCTGCCCCCGGCCCGTGGCACGCTGCGACCGCGTGTCCGCCCCGCGCTGAAGCTGGCCGCTGTCATCCCTCTGTTATCTCGTCGCGCTGAAGCTGGCCGCTGTCATCCCTCTGTTATCTCGTCCCTTTGCACCGAACCTCTCCTGCACCCCTGCCCTCTATTTGCAGACACCGCCCCGCTCGCGCCCGGCCCTCGCTCCCTTCCCACGCTCAGCACCGGCAGAGCCCGCCCAGCCCCGCGCCATCGCCCAGCAGCGGCGGTGCCTCGAGGAATGGCTGCAATACCGCGCTGTGCCCACACGGGGGCAGCACTGAGAGGGCGCCGGCTCGGGGGTGGCTGCAGTACCGCTCCACGTCCACACGGGGGCAGCACTGCCGCCGAACTCAGCCCGGGCAAACAGCAACGCATCCTAATCCTTAAAAAAAATCCTTCTAAATGAATGCACAAAAAAACCCCGACCAAAATTAAAATAACCAAATAAAAATGAAAAAAACCCCAACCCTTTAGAGATATATGGAAAGTTAATATATTTTTTCATATTTACTTTATATTCATATTCATAATCTATACATATTTCATATATTCAATTTATATTATAACATATATACAGTATTTTTTATTATACACGTCTTTACATTACTAATAGTTATTTCTATTTTATATATATTTGTATCTTCATATATTTGTATATTTACATTTTCTAATATTATTTATTAAAAATCTTTGCCTCTAACTAAAAAGAAACAAAAAACCCGTTTATTTAAAACTATATTTAAATATCTTTTTATATTTATATTTTTTATATTTATATCCATAATTTATATATATATTTCGTTTTTATGATATACTATAATAATATATATAATATTATTTCTACTAAATACTACACATATACTTTATATTTTATATATATTTGTACTTACATATACTTATAGATGCATATATATTATTTTATATATCTGTATATATTTAATGCATATTTGTATATTTCTATTTCTATTTCTATTATTTATTTAAAAAAACCCACCTCTAACCAAATAAAAACCAATAAAACACTTACTTTAAGCACTATTTAAGTATTTTCATATTGATATTTTTCGTGTATTCTACACCCACCCCTCCCTGTGAAGGCTCTGGCACCCTCGGGTCCCTCTGGGGGAGGGCTCCCAGTGTGACCCACCCCCCATTCCCACTCACCTGCTCCTGCCCCGCAGTGTGGCTCCCTCTCCCAGGGACCTCAGGGTGCCCCCAACGACAGCGCAGCCCCCGAATCGCCATCCCCCTCCCCTCAGCCTTTCTTCCTCACCCCCAAAGAAGGCACAGAACGACCCACACTGCCCTGGACAGCAGCACGGCACTGGATTCCAACCCATTCCACGTGTACATCCCCCCTGAAAGGGGCTCTGCTGACACAAGAAAGGGGGGGCAGCCCCCAGAAGGGCTGAAAGCTCCTCCCCAGCCCCATGGACACAGGTGACAAGAGGCAGAAAGGAGGAGTGGTAGCAGAGAGGACACAGGAAGAAACCAAGATCAGGGTGCAGGATGAAGTGGAAAAAAACCCCAAAAACTAAAAACCGAAAAAACCAGGGATGCTGGATGGACAGCACACAGAGAGGGATTGAAAAAGAGCAGGGACAGCCAACGGGACACAAGGATCCCCTGGGAACCAATGACATGGGGAGCTCCACAGAGGCACAGAGACTGAAACAGGAACACCGAGCGAGGCACGGGCAGAAAGACTGAGTGCCAAACACACAAACCTCTGGGGCTCTGAAGGAGCTGTTCTGCCTTCTGGGGAAGCAGTTGTTGAAGTTCTTGTAGTTGAGGTTCCAAATGCCTCATGGGTTCACAGAGCTGGGAAAGCTGAGGTTTTACCTTGTTACTACTGCTCCAGGGGCTGCTGGAACTGTAGAAAACTGTCCTGTGGCTGGGAGAAAAAAGTGTCCCTCCCTCCCAGCCCAGTTGTCACTCCCAGAGCTGTCTGTGCCAGGCTCCTGGAAGGTTTCCTAACTGTTTCACTAGTTCAGGGATGCTTCTGTCCATACTGTCAAGACTGGCACTGGCAGGAGCCACTGGGAACAAAGGCGCCGTGGCCATTCGGATGCTGTTTCACACCTCCAGCCTTTGCTTTCTGTGCAGTCCTTTGGCCACAGGGAAAAACTGCCTGGGAAGGGCTCTGAGCTCTCCCTGGAGCCTTCTCTTCCCCATTACTCACCCCTCTCTTGACTCTACCAGTGATCAGCACTGGGAGATTAACAGAGTCATGGACAGGCTTTGGAGAGCTTTTAACCAGGAAGAAGTGGAGCAATCTCCAGGAAATCCAGCCCTCACTGGGAGGCCACAGAAGAGATTTCTAACCATCACCATCTACCACATGGCAATGGTCAAGAATTTACAGACAACATGCAAAACTGGCTGTGACTTTCATTGCCTCAGATCTTCCCACTTGCACACATTTCCTGCTCCTATGATCTGACACAGCTGCTTGGTCATATTTTATACTTGCAGATGATTTCTGAATTACTCTGTTAATCTCCCAGTGCTGATCACTGGTAGAGTCAAGAGAGGGGTGAGTAATGGGGAAGAGAAGGCTCCAGGGAGAGCTCAGAGCCCTTCCCAGGCAGTTTTTCCCTGTGGCCAAATGGGGAAGACAAGAACAACCAAGCTTTCCAATTAAACTGCATTACTCATATCCTGCTTTTTGTCCAATGATCCCCCTTTTTCCCACTAAGGCCAGATTCCTTGGTAAGACTTCAAACTGTGATTACTTCCTTACCAAAGCAGCCTCCAAATTGTTCTCACGTGGCTTCCAAGGCTATCCCAGACTGCATCCTGGGACAGGACAGGATGGATATATGAGAAACATATTCCCTCTGCTGCCAGCTGCACACTGGTAGTAGCTGGTACAACACCAACACTTCCAAGGCATCCAACCCAAGTCACCCCCAGTGTGATAATCCGAGGTCTCCAAATCCATGCTGTAGAACACGGCAGGGAACAAGGCATGTGGACAGATCAATCATCTCCAGAGGAGTGTTCTGAGCTGCTTTGCCACGTGCCTTGAACCCTGTCCCCTTCACCCAGTGCAATGTTAAAACCCAGCCCTGGTCACTCTGCTGGTCACAACACAGCAGCCTGTCTTCCCCAAATCCCAGCTTTCCATGGCTTTGGTGGCCTGAAACCTTCTCTCCATGGGTCCTCAGCCCACCTCCCTTGCACTGCTCCAAGGCACTTACCCCTCAGGCAGTGGGCACTGGCTGAGGCATGGCTGGTTGTTCTGCTTTGCCACCTTGCTGCTCTGAAATGGGGGTGGTGGGCAAAATCTCTTCTTTGGGTTCCACAATGCCTGACAAAAACCCCGGAACTGGGACTGTCCACTACTAAACTGTGGTGATGAAAAGCACCTCATCAGCTGGGAGCGAGGAAAAACAACCCAGCTGAGGGCAAAATACCCAACCCATTGGCTGGGGACTTTTAATTCTCAATTTAAAAATGAGTTAAAACACCTGAAAGGCAAAAATCCTGCTCACAAGGCTAGAAGCAGTCAGCACACACACTCGCACAGGCAGACACGAGCAGCAGCAGACAGACACAAACTCTCACAGACACACACGGACACTCACGCGCTCCCACTGTCACACACTCCTCAGCTGACATGCTGACTGCAACCCCTGCTTGAAACGCTACAACGAAGAGGATGCTTCAACACATCTTCCAGCTGCTGCTCTTCAACATCAAATGGTAGACTCCAGGAAAATTGGTAGCATCGGTGACTGCAGAGATAGGAACCCACCTCAGGGACCCGCAAGACAACAGGAGGTGGTCAGCAAGTGCCTCCCTGACAGCTGGAGGTTATCCCCACACGTTGGCTACCCCAAACCCCATAGAACAGAGATGAACAATAAAGTTTTGTAACTGTTCCATGTAACGGTGACCACGTGCCAGGGCAGGGGCAGCTCCAAGTCTAAGTGGCACAATATAGGTACATGCAGGATAGGTACATACAGCATAGATACGTACAATAAAGGTACATGCAATGTAAGCCAAGACAGGCACACACAGGACAGGTACCTACAGCATAAGCCAAGGGAGGTACATACAGGATAAGTGAGGACTGGAGATAACTCTCTGGAGGATCAAGTCTCAAGCCCAATACTCTTTGAAAAGATAGAACCTAGGGAACTACTGAGGGCACATAAGGAGGGTCTAACACACTCCCTATAAAAGCCCAAGAGAATGGCATGTGAAAAGAAGGCACTACCAAAGCTGAGACGGAAAATGGATGAGAACATCTTGTGTACTTCTTTCTGTCTCAAAGAGTAAAAAGGTAAAAATGCCGGAATAAGCCCAATGCAGGAAAAAACACGAGTAGAGTCCAGCCAACGTGGCCTGGAATGATGCTGGAATAAAGAACTCCAAGAGGTTGCTCTCGGTGTGAATACAATGCAGACACAGCTGGGAGCAGCAGGACAGACTAGACCTTCACATCCCTTCTAACCACAATGGGTTGAGGATTCTGTGACACAGAGGGAACAACAGTAAGAACTGCCAGCCAAAAAAGAGCACGGGTGTACCAGGCTCCCCAAATGACTGCAACACACCTCCACAGCAGCAAGGCCTTTTACAGCCTGACATACAATTGTACAGCATGTTTGCCACCGACTGGTAACCTTCACTTAGGCTTTTCTTTTCAGCTTCTTAGCTTAGACATAATCATTACTTTTCATGCTTCATTTTAGCTATTGGATAATGGAGAATTATTTGCCTTACAAAATCCTGTCACATTTTGCAATAGTATGTGGCACCCAGCTCAAAAAATACACAGGATAACCATTTTCTTTATACTCAGTCTGGGCCTATTCCCTTCACTTCCACCACACTGCCCAGCCACAGCATTCATTATTCTCCTCAGAGCACTCCCTCACAAAAAATGCAGGAGACAGTTTCCCTTTCTGTCACTTCTGCACAAATCTTATATAAAAGTTATTGAAACCCACAGTGTAATTTACCTTCCTGCTGTAATTAAGTCCACACCTCTTTACTTAGATTCTTATGTTTATTCTCCTACAAAAAGCAAGGCATGGTATTTTGCTACTGCACGCACCAGAAGGCCAGCATGAAAACATCAAATTTAATCTTAATTCTCTGAATAGCATCTTGTTGGTTTGGGCTTTTCCCCCACCATCTCCACAGCCATGCTAAGGGCCAATATGTCATTGGCCGTTTTGGTGACTGTTTCATCTGTAAACATGCTACATGGACTGGAAAAGTGTTAATAAACTGAACCAGAACTTTAAACCATTCACGTAAAACAAATTCTATCAAGAGAGATATGCAAGACAGAAGTCCTGAGTCATTGCCCAAGTATTTACAGAGTATTTTTCAGTTTGAGTGACTTCAACTGCCCAGAATTATGTGAAACAGAGCCTGGTCAAAATCCAAAAGTGAATGAATGCTCTTAATACTTCCGTGCTGACACCTGGCCCTACCATACACACAAGTGCTACTCCTCAAGTGCTGGCTTGTTAATGGAATAAAAGATGTAGCAATGTGACAAAGTTAAAAGAAGGGTGATCTTGGCTCTACAAACAAGCCCTACTAGAGAGGCCCTCAGCTCTGACTCTCAGAGTCCACACTAAGAGCATTTCAGTAGCCACAAAGATGAAAATTACTGCATTATTACATTATCTAACCTGATTAGCCCGGATTACACCCAACACTTTGTATCTGACTTGAGCAGAAGGGTGTATTTTGACAAAAAACAAGTGACCAGTAAAGCACATAAAGCTGTAGCAGTGCAGAACTTCAGCAACCTCAGATTACCACCTTCCATAATGCAGGCTTAGTGTAGCTGTTCTGCACAATGAGCACTAACACATATTCCCGAATTTCTGAATAAAACCACAACACAATAAGGTGCATCCAAAACACCAGGCAGACATGTCATACACTGTTTGCAAGTGGCTCCCCTAAATTAGCAGACAAGCCATTAAAGTTTTACAGCCTTACCCATGTACTGGCATCTTGCAGAGGGCTTTTTCATTTGGTTTTCATGAGAAAATAAGGAAGGAAGGACACCAGAAGTTTTGGAATATAAATTTCCAAGGAAAGAAATGAGAAGATTTTGGGGAGGGAGAGGACGGAAACCAGAAACTTTCCATGGAAATGCACACTACTAAAGAACCAAGCAAGTTTAGGAATAAAATGAAGAGAAACCACTTGTAAAATGGCTTCTAAACTTCAAAATGCTACAACATTGGATAGAACCTTTCGGAACTTTTAACCTGAATTTCAGCAGTCGGCATCAAATAAATTTCTAAGCATATCTAAAACAGCCAATGGAATATGACAAGAATTAGTAGGAATGGACAGGCTTTTCCAGAGTAACCAGCACTGTAGTTTAGACAGTTTGCTGATGTGTCACCATCAGTGGGAGCCATCACAGATCCTAAAAGAAGCAGGACCACTGGTTAGCAGACACTGAACAAAGGAGAAAATGTTAACCACCTCTGCTGCTCTGCACCCTCCTCTCTCAAAACATCAGAAATTAAGTTAAATTAAGGTATTTTTAGCTTGAAGTTTGCTGGTTTTGTTGCAAACAAGGAAAAGAAGCTTTATACTAAAACCCCACAGCTTTCTCCTTCCTTCAGCTGTAACAGAAAGATAATAACAACCCCATCCTATCTTGGCCTGTTTCCATCCTGCCTGCCTGCCTCCTACAGGCAACTATCAATTATTCTTTCAGATTATCTGAGGTTCTGGGGAAGAAAAAAAACCCAGCACTGGGTAGACTATGGCACAAGCATGGATAAATGAGTATGATGCCATTAACAGGACAGGCAGCATCAAGAAATTTATTTCTTAAAAATTCCTTCATACAGAATGTGACACTGGATAATGAAGAACAGTTAACAGCACAGTAACTACCACAGGGCAGAGATAAGGAAGGCTGTGGGATATTCTGAGAATATTATAAAACCTGGAAAGTACTTGTGTGCAATTGCACTTAGGGATGTGAAAAGGCAGAGCAACTGAACAGACATAAATTGGCTTTTTTAAATGACTGATGCAAAGTAAGAGAGAGCCTCTCTGTCCACTGAGTCCCAAAGAAAAACAAGGGAGACTAAGCTCAGGAAATGTATTCAGCTGGAGATGGGGGAGGAAAAAGCTCATCAGACTTTGTAAAAAAAATAAAATCACCTATTTAAGAACTACTTTTCTTCTAGTTATGATTTGTAACAAACACTGGTTTGATACTAATGCAGAGATTCATCTGAAAAGCCTGTTACTGTCTAACTTAAGGTCTCTTAAGGACAAGGTGTGTTAAGACAGACAACTGCTCAGGGCAATCAGTGGTACCAGAGTCCAGGGGAACACATGAGCAAAGAACTTCACAAACTTTATTCAGCTGTTTTATGCCATCAATCACAAATGGGTATTAACAAAGCCCACAAAGAACACCAACAATATACACAGCAACAGAACTGTGTCACAAAATTCCATCTCACGTAGCTCTTCCAAAGAATGCAACAAAAACCAAAAAGAGCCTTAAAAGCTCGGAATAGCTTGAGGAGGAACATTACTGAACAGAAACTGACTTGTGTGCAATCCAGCCAAGAACTAGTACAACAAACCCAGAGGTTTGTCAGGCTCTTTTCTAAAAGAAAAGCTAACAGAAATAATGAAGCACTAAGCACTGGGTCCCCATTCTCCATCCTCCAAAAAAGTATCTTATATAAACACACTTACATGAATCTACTCTTAATTGCTCTGATTCAGATGTACTTCATTCTTCTCTCAGCGATGCAACCAGAAGGGATTTGCCAAGCAGACATTTTTACATTTTATTGCAGTAGATTAACACTAGTTAAGTGCTGCATTGCTTAAGTTTTGTTGTTCAGTAATAGCTAAGATCAAATTAAAACCAAGTTTCGGGCCACATAGAACTGAAGAAGTTTCAAATTCAGTTTCTGTAGGAAGTTGGAAGTTTGCCCTGCTCTGCACAAGATGCTCTAATGGAGAATTGCCAGAGCTCTCTTCTAATCCCTGCTAGTCTTTAATTCTGCTCCCCTATTCTGCCATTTCATGCTATCCCACACAGTCACAGTCCACCTGCCCCACTCTTTCCTCATCACCTACTCAAGTCCTCTCCCAGCAGTAGAACCTGCAGCAGCTGGGGCTGCAGATCTGGAGCTAGAGATGCTGCGGGAAGAAGTGAAGCCGGGTATTCGCTCCCTCTGTGCAATGGGTAAATTCAGTCTTTAGAAACAGGCCTGTGGATAAAACACAGAAGGTAGGTTCTTTTTTCCCCAATTATTTTTGCTAGTGTTTAACCAAGAAATTTTCACTGCAATCAAACAAACACAGTGAAAATACAGTCTCTTACAGCTCTTCTTTTTGACAGCCGTAAGACGGTTTGCACCCACAAAAAGGATTTTCTCAACAGCTTTAATGGAACATCCAATCTTTTGCTGCTTTCTTGGAATTATAAGTAGTTTCTGATGGCACAGGCTTACATTAAAAAGCAACTTTTGTTCTAACACTGTGGCATCATACTGTTTCCCACCATGCTTGGAAAAACTTAATTTTTAGATTCCAAGGGAAAGGTTACACGACTGGAAACAAATATCTAGCTTGCAGGATTTCAGACTTTTCAGCAATTCCCTGCACACTCAACATTTGGAGTGTAATCTCTGCTCCATGTGGAGGGAGCAATGTGCAAGGTTTCCCTGGATGTGCTCTGAAAGTCTGCCATCACCCCAGAACAAGAGTACCAGAGGAGAGTGAACAACTGGCTCCTCTTCTTGTCAGGAGTCATTGACTGGTCCCAATTCTTCAGTAAAAATGTTATTCCCTTTTGCCTACTCAAGTTATCTTGAATGGTCCTTAATCCCATCACAGAACTTCCTCAGCAGTCTCTGAAGTCTTTGCCTATTTCAGACTCCTCAGGCCAGTTCCTGTAAGGAGCTGAATTTGTGGGGCACCTGTGGATACCTGATAAAACACTGTTCAGTTCACAGGACTAACAGTGGCAGACTCCCCAGATTCTAGGGCAGATTGATTTGCCTGTGTCCACACTTGCCAATATCAATTCAGAAGTGCAAACTGCATGGGGGACTTACACAAACCCTTACCTGAGGCAGACATGGAGGTCACTGCACTCACTTTGCTGCTCTTCAGCTGATAAAGTCAAACAGAACTTCTGGCAGGGAAACAACCAACTGGACATCAGACAAAACCCCCTCAGTGTCTAATGACTACTTCCCCATTCTTTAGAATGCATTTACCTTAAATTAAAAGAATTCAATTCAAAGTGTTGATGCAATTACAAGGGACAAAAGGCACTTTAGACAAGCTGTATTTTAAGAAGGTATATAAAAGGGCAGAGAGCACAGGGTTCGTTTTACACAACAAAAGGCTTTGTGTCATTTGTGGACTGTACTGGATGACAGATTTACTCATACATGAGGAGGAATGAGAAAAGAGATGGACAAGGAAATGCTTTTATGAAAACATGGCACCTCCATTTGGGCAAAAGGGCAACTACTATTAAAGAATTTAGGCACTGGGATATTATAGATATGACAGAGCAAAACCTAAGACAGCACAGGGGAGGCTGAAGAGAAAGCCCAGCTGATGAAACAAACTTTTCAGTCTAACTGTATGAGGGAGAAGACACAAGAATCAGTTTAAAAGAACAGACAGCTGAGGAAAAAACCTCGGATTTACCAAAATGAATGCAATTACAAGCATAACAAAACCGCTTTCCTGGAAATTCATGCATCAAATGCAACAGCATATTTTAATTTATGAGTCTGTATCATCATAGGAGTCTTCTCTGAAATGAGCAGCTGCCCAATGACAGATTCTTCTTTTACACAACTATTATTGGAAGGTTTAGTTTTATTATTCAAGTCCAAGAAATTCTGGGGAAAAAACCTGAAATGTGCCATTTCAATGAATTATAGCTGTATAGATAAAAACACTCATTTAGTGCAATGAATTTGACAATAGATTTTTAACCTACTATGAAATCTCCTGAATATTAAAGAGATGCATAAAGTGTTTTCCCTCTTCTGTCTGACAGTGTTTTCTGCCTTTTTAAATGCTGAAGACACTCACTCCTCCAGTAAATGCAGTTTACTACCTAGGCCTCTTCACTGAAGAGATCTGTAAAAGTACATTTTGGGTGACAAATATCTGTGACACTGAAAATTCCAGAAATTCTACTGTTCATTCCAAGTAACTGGAACACAGGGCATCACAACAACCTCTTGTTTAAGGTGTATGCACTTCCTTTTCCTGGAGACTTCTCACAGCTGCACAGAGGACTTGAAAATGCAGAGGGAAAACGCTAAAATGCTAAAGCAGCATTAACAACCTGTACCAGAAAACAGACAAAACCAACTAATTATTTCTTCAGAAATGAGACCTTATATTTTACCTAACACAGCAAAGCAGCATTCCTGCTCTCCAAACAAAAGTTTTGCTCAGTTTTTGGTTCTGTTCTCAAGCAGAAGTATCAGTTAGATGCTGCTTAGGCCAACTTGCACTTCCCTTTTTTCCCTTCTGAACACTGCTTATTTATCAAAAGGGAGAATGATTTTAAGACAACCAAACAACAAGCAAAACATGGGGAGAAGGAAAGCAATACACCCTTGTTGCTGAGCATGGGAGACAATTAAAAAGCACAGGAAGTGCAGCAGAAAAAGAAGGAAAAACCATCACAAAGGGAATATATTACAAGTAATCCTTTGCTTTCTGAAAAAGGAAGAAACCATTCAAATTGCACAGTGGCCCTGGAAAGAGTCATAAAAAGACTTTGCAAGATACTTCAATAGACCAGCTTCTACAGCAGCTTCTGCAACACTTCTAAAAGTAAGAAATATGCAGGAGTTGAGGCTTTAACTGTTTCCATTCCTATCACGCTTGATCCCATTTTACAGCAGTAATTTTCTAAGCCAGGGGCTCAAAATTTCACCTCAATAATTCTTAGGTCACATTGGTCCTGTTTGGATCTACCACACTAACTAGTTTTGGTTTTAAAATGTGTCCATCAAGACTGAAATACTGAACAGGTAACTTTTCTTTTTAAGCCCCTAATTAGATACTAACTGAAAGTCAAACTCTATTCTGGTTGAATACAATAAAGTCTTCTCCTGTAAAAAGAAGGGAAAAAAAAATCAAACCCAAAATTTCACACTGGGACATACTCAGACTCACCAACAAGAGACCAAGTGGAAAACATCACTCTCCTTAGGCTTCATGAAGTTTATTACCTTTCACACTGGGACATACTCAGACTCACCAACAAGAGACCAAGTGGAAAACATCACTCTCCTTAGGCTTCATGAAGTTTATTACCTTTTCTACTTCACTCCAACTATCATTCATGGTGTAGATTTATCATCTGAACTGGTCTCAAGAAACAATGAGAACAAAACTCCTCAGAAGTCCCTGTTTCACCACTGCTTCCTGATCTCAAATAAGGCTAACATTCATTACTGGCTAATTAAATAGAGCCTTATTCTATCTTATTACAGCCTTATTAGGCCGTTCAAATTCCAGTATTACTTTTTCCCCAGTTGTATTTCTGCACACAAATATCACAGTTCAGGCTACCACAAAGTTGCTACTACTCCTGCTCACTGCTGGGGCATTTCACTAGGAGCTAAACTACCAGTTTTCAAATCAATCCTTGGACTTATGAGCAGAACCTAGGCGAGGAGAGCATTTGCTACTAGTAAATGCACAGCAGTAATATCATATGTCCTCATCAAGTACAGCACACATCATACTCTATGCATTCCATCAAATGAAAGGCAGTCTCTGAAATTTACAGTGATTACACAAGTTGAGAGAAGCTTGAGGACACAGCAAAATGATGACAGTAATAAAATTATCCTGCTTTCTACTGACTTCTGAACAGCTGGCTGCTACACCAAAACACAGGTGCGTTCAAATGAAATGCGAGGCATGCACAGGACACGCAGCTTTCAGCGACGTACTCCTGTGCACAGTGGCTACAACAGGGCACGTGGGGGCAGAAAAACAAAACACCAAGACCACAACAGGCCCACAAGCCCAGACCTGGACAATGCTCATGCAGTCAGTTTAGGACTGGCACAGTTACTCCTTTATTGCACAAGTGACAACTTGGGGACAGCAGACATCCATTCTGCCACACCAGGCAGGGAAGCCATGGTCAGGTGCCTTTAGGGAAGGATGAATCATCCAGCCCAAAGTCAGGCAAAAGGAGAGAACCCAAGAGGAAAAAGTGCCCATGCAAGGTTGGATTAACATTACAAGAGAATACTTTTAAAGTCTCTCAATTAAAAAAAACAAGGAAAGAAATAATGGCAAATGGCTGTTATGGCAGTGACTACAGAAGAAGAAAACCAGACATTTCTTAGAAATTAAATATAAGGATATTCTGAATACCCAAAACTGTTAGTTCCTCTAACCAAAACAAGAAACAAGCTCATGTTTTGCTTGGTGATTATCTTTCTTTTCAAATGAACAGGAGTTGGTCCCCCAGCTTTACATTCACTTGCACACCTGGCAGATTAACTGCCAACTCAACTAGGTAGGCAAACGCATCAACTTGACACAGTAACAGCACAGGCAAGTTCAGCCAAATATTCCACAAATATGCTTGATAAATTTACTTTCAAGAACTGAAGGACCAGTTCTGCCCCAGTGTAAGGTACTACAGCAAAGCCAGAGGAGCTCACCCCAGGGTAACACCATTTACAACTTGACCAGGGTTTTGGTACACTAAAAGGTGAAACTTCGTAGCTCCATATTTTATTGCTAAGGGAAGGATAATAGGATGGTCATATTCAAGGTTAACAGTACATCAACATGTAATTTGAGCCTGACATTTCTAGAGATCAGAATTCATTACTTTGTTTAAGATCAAAACTACTCTGTTCATCTTACACTGATCCCAATTCATTTATGTAATGTGGCCAGTTTCTAAGCATACTCAACGAGATCAATCAAGCTATGTACATGGATAACACACAGAAAGCAGGTTTCTGAGAGCTTTCAGAAAGTGGATATTTTCTAAGTACCTCATGCTTCACCACAAAGAAACTGCATTGCTTGGGACAGCAAGGAAGAAAACTCATATCCAGGTGGTTTTGATGGAAGAGAACCTGAGGTTTTCCTTCCTTCTTTCAAAAATGATGCCCTGACTGTCTAAAATCCGGTCCTGCAGTTGGGGTGCAGTAACAGACAGGAGCAATCTCACACCAAGGTCAGTCAAGCTGTGCAACAAGCTGCCAAAACAGTTTGTGCAGGCTCTGCCCTTAGACTTTCAACCCCTGACCAGTCAAAATTCAGAGAACAGTCAGAGCTCAGAAACTAAGCTTTGAAACAAACAGCTGGGAGCAAAAGGCTGCAGACATCCTAAGGTCCCCTCCTACCTGAAGTGCTGCTGTTCTGAAATGCAGAAATTACACAGTAATTCTATGATAAATACTGTCATCAATTCCTTCTCGAGCAAGAGCGACACTTCACAGGGTAATACAGGAAAGGTAATAAAAATGTAAACAAAGCAACACCACCATGACAGGATTTCCTAGGTCACTACTAGGACACAATGTTCTATTAAAGAAACCACAGAAACATGCTGGCACTCTGCACAAAATCGTGGGGAACTTACTTCTATCAAGCTGCGCCTTGTACTTCTCTTAACACAGTGGGAGACCTTAAATATACAGATATACCCAAGCTCTGCAAAAAGAGTAACTATTTACTACTAAGTCAAAGAAACAAACCTGGAACAGAAAAAACCCCACTCTAATGGTAGAAAAGTGCAAGCATATGGGACACTGCTGCTTTGGTACCTGGTCTGTAAAGTGACTGCAGTGACATAGATATGAAAAACTCGTAACAATTTAAAAGCTTTGAAAGCTGACTACCTTGTATGCAAAACATTTAATCATAAAATGCATTTCAGTTAATATAAATAAATAAAATTGAGGTCATGTTGATAACAGCTCTAGACAATACAGACACATTCTACCCAGGGATAAGTGTATTCAAGTAGCAAATAAATTACTGGCAATATTTGTTTATAAAACTGACTTAAATTGTTTTGTAAATTCAAAAGGTAAACTCTAAACCCCAATGAAAACAGCTGAAAGGAGATGCAGAGTAAAGGGAGATTGTTTAATCATTGGATCAAAAGTGACATATCAAGACAAAGCAAGACATTGATCCATTTCTGAACATAGGACAATTTCCATCCACAGCCCGCTCCTCTCCTCACAACATCCCTGAAAATGCCACTTCTGCAGTATTATCTAGGCCTGACACTTATGGGCAGATAAGTGTACAGATGGTACATGACCATAAAGTTTCACATTATGTTCAAAAAACTAAGACACTGCTTCAGAGACTGACTCCAAAATCCAACAAGAAACAATGACACAATAAGAAGTCAGCAATCCCTAAAATGCTAAATGCGGTTGTGAAAACAATTAAGACAAATTATGATCCAAGATAAAATTCCAAAGCCCTATTTGCAATCTCTACTTTGGCAGAACCAGTATTTCGAGAACTTACTAAGATTCTTTCTCCTTTCCCACAATTTAAAAAGCAGGAAGGAGGGATCTCACTCAAGGAACATGGCTTCACAGTGAACATACTTGACTAGGTTTGGTAATAAATTGGATAAGTTATATATGAGTTTATTTGTTCTGAGAACATGAGGCAACTTGAAGCTCTGCAGAAAACATCAGTGAACAAAGAGATTATCTCACCTTAAAATCTAGCAAAAGCCTTCTTGAGCCCAACAATTAAGAAAGAGTAAACTTCTCTTGTCATTATTAGAAGCCACTGGTCGAGAAACTTGTGACTAAATTAACAGCACACAGGTAAAGCAATCCCTCAAGAACAAACAGAACTGTGGGAAAGGAGTAACCCAGCAATTCTACCAATACTATTGACCTGATACACCAGGCAAGAAATGAGACAAAACTCTGCCTGGCTTTGTCTCCTGGTGTCTGGGCAGTGTCTGCCAGTGATACACAGAAATGTGTCATTATCACACCAGGATAAGTTTGTTGTATTTTATTAAAAAAAACAAGTTGTGTCATTTCACTCAAAAGCAAACCTTCCAACACAGCCTAGCCCTGCTGAGAGTCACAATGCACTCCTCAGGAACAAAACAGAACAAACCCACACACACCAAGCAGTCCTCTAAAGCTCCTCCAACCCCTCTACACATCTGTATTTTGGCTTTACAGAGGGACTACATGCACATAGCTGAACAAATCTGGAACCCTTCTCCAGAAAAGGCACACGGTTACCTTTAACAAAACAAACAATTCCATTATTATCGTTTGAGACATCACAAAAGCACAGAAGAGCAGGCAATGCAGTCAGGTATTCAGTAGTTCCACTTGGGTGGATAGTCACTATTTTTTCGAGACAGACAACAGAACAGGCTGAACACTTACACACTGATTCTTAAACACATCCAAGAGCACTTTCCTCCCAGAACTCACCCACTTGACCTGACAAGTGAAGCACACAAAACCCTTGGGCTTTTTTGCAGGTCAGATTTCAGGTGTCTTATTTGCATGGAACTAGAATTTCAGTTACTTTCGCTTTCTTTATTTTGCACTACTGAAACTCAAGTAAGGAGAATAAACATTTCTGTTTCTGCCTTCTTGAATACAGCGCCTGTAAGCGACCCAGGGAATCTTTCAGATAGGATATTCAAAGGTCTGGGGGTGGGTTGCACGAATTCCCTAATTTATTTCAAGAACTGAAAGTGCATTTTTTGATTCAACCAAAAAAACACTGCTCCTCCAACTGTATTTTTTGTGTTAGCTGTACACCCATTATCCAGGATCTCATCTGGGATCCAGCAAATCCTAACACTGGGCAATTACTTTAAATAATTTGAGCTACAGTTTGAATCTTCTAACTAAACAATTACTTTCTTGTAGCCACAGTTTGCATACATGGGGAACATATTTCTACTCAGAAAGTGACAGAACACTCCACCCAAGTTTATCAAGCCTTGAGCAATGCATTCTCCAAATTTTGATTTCAAAATAAGCATATTCTTAAAATGGAAAGTTAAAATAAACCTCAAGACTTAGTAATACATAGAGGAGGAAATAAAAAAATATTCTGAGTTCTGCTTATAATGGTTCTGAGCATAAAATAACAAAACAAAACATAGTGGAAGTCTTATCTTCAGCAGTGCTCCATCCAGAGCTGGAGCTCAGCTACCTGCAGTTTACTATAAACATATTTATCTTTGTGTTCCAAGTGTCTTCGTGCAGCAAAGCTTTTTAGAGATGTAAACCTTTTCTACATTTTCTCAGGCTGTGTAAATGTTCTATCACAGCACACCAGCAGTACCAACTACATTGGCATAAAACTTCTTCCCTCTGGAGACAGCTGGGTTTGCTGATCCAACTGGGACAAGCCATGCAGCCACCAGCACACATCACACACCCACAGCTACAGAACAGCTTCCCCGCACATGCAGGCACAAAGAAAACTCTCCAGGGAATTTTACAGTCTGAGGACTAGACCACAAAGGGTGTTCAACATAAAAAGCATAAAAAGTGTCTAAATACACCAGTAATGATCAAATTACCTGCACACTAAAGTTACAATGTAAAACTGATACTAATGCCATTAACCTTCCGTTTATTGGATTTTATGTCCAAGTAAATCTTTAGGCCAATTTATAATGTAATGCATATAAAACAGAAAGTCCTTATGGACTATGCATTCATGTACCAAACTTTAGAGAGATGCAATAAAACTGCAGTGGAACTGGAACAACTACAGTCTAACTCCACTACAGTTACAGTCCTTGAATATTTGGTAAGGTGAACACACTTATGGATTACATTTATAAACTGGGGGGAAGGACATCACAAAGTTCAACATGCATGACACTATTGCATCATGTAAATTTTTAAGTATATTCTACAAAATCCCTACCGAAACAGTAACAAGAAAAAAAAAAACCACGCCCTACTAAATTGCCATTAATTAGCTCATCATTCCCTCTGGGACTGCTAACAAAACCTCACCATTAAAACACCAATGCCTCTCATTTTCCATAACATCTATAAGCTGTGCTGTGGTCTCAGCTGAAGAAAGCAAGAGCTGAAGCCAACAGCAAGCTTTCAACTTCACATAAAAACAAGTTACTGAACAGACAGAGCACAGATAAGCCTTAGAAGAGTTACAGAGACAGGGACATGGAGGTTGAAAATCCCTTCTGTGCCTCTGGAAAGAACAGGCAGAAATAGTCTGGTGAAAAAGCAGGACTCACAGACAATCTCAAGCATATTCCGTGTCACTCACACAAACTGCAATTTTTCACCTGTTTCTGCCGCAGGCAAAGATCTAAGCAGCAGCAGCACACACTATGATGCCCTTGCTGGTCCTGGAGGTTTCTGCTGCCCTCCTGAGGCCTCACTCCACGCTCCCAGCCCCCACTGCAGGCTTCAAGGACCTGGCTAAGGCTTTCCTTGCCACAGCCTACAAACACCCCCATCCTCCTGGGCTGCTCCTCTCTCCCAGTTCAACACAACACATAAATAAGCCAACAGCCCATGCACACCAGATCCTTTCTCTAGCAGGATCTGTGCCAGAACAACACTCAGGTGACGTGTTTTTCACTTACAGCGCCAGCTTTGTTGTGGTCCCTTGATGGCCTCTCCCGACGTCGTTTCTCTAAGTGACCCTCCTGAATCCGGACCCGACGCCGATCCCGCGCTCTCGGCGCAATTTTCTGCCGTCTTTCCCAGCACGCGGGCGCGAGCGGCGGGGTCAGCAGCGCCGGAAACGGCTCCGGCCGCCACTCGAGCGGCGGCATTCCGCGCCGCCGCCGCCTCTCTCGGCCAGGGTCCTGCTGGGGCTGTCAGATGGAGTGTGCCACCGTCCCTCATGGCAGGGTGCCGGTGCCCGGTGGCTCCCGCCGTCCTGACAAGGGGACGCGCGCCGTTCCGCGCCGCGTCCACCGAGCTCCTGTGCTTCCGGGGTGCGGCTGGGGGGATGGCTGCAGTACCGCTCCGTGTCCACACGGCGGCAGCACTGCCTCAGCAATGGCTGCAGTACCGCTCCGTGTCCACACGGCGGCAGCACTGACGCCGAGCTCAGCCCGGGCTGCGGGGCTCTGGGGGCGCACAAACGAGAGTCCCCAGTCCTTCAAAAAATCCTCCGACAGGAATGCCCAAAAAAACCCCGACCAAAACTAAAAAAAAAAAAAAACCTGCCTCGAAAGAAATAAAAACAAACAAAAAAAAATCCTTTAAATATAAATAAAACCTATATAAAATATTTTCATATTTAATTTCTACTCAAAATGTAGACATATATTTATTTAATTTCAATTATGCCATACACACACAATATTATTTTGCTATTTATTATATACTGAATCTTTATACTACAAATATTCATTTCTATTTTCTGTCTATTTACATCTTTCTATAGTTGTATGTTTATAATTCTATTTCATAAAAGGCACTTCCTCTAACCAAATCGGAAAAAAAAAAAACCAAAACCTTTATTTTCAGCTATTAGTAAATACATTTTTCAATTTATATTTTTCATATTTATGTATGCAAATTTATGAATGTCATTTATATATAGGTATATATAGGTATCCTATAATATATAGGATATTATAGGTATATAATATATATTATTATATTATGTATGTATATTATATATACATATATTATATATATTATAACAAAAAAGGATATCTATTATTTCTATTATATCCTACATATATATTTATTCATACCTTATATTTATATATATACTTACATATATTTATTAATGCATATTTACATTTATAATTTTAAGATTGTATATATTTATTGTATATTTCTATATTTTTTATTTTGTTTATATTTTTTATAAAACATCTGCCTCTAAACAAATAAAACCAATTAAACATTTAAACTACACTAAAATATTTTTATATTTCTAGTTTCACATTTCTAGTTTTACATTATATATTATATTTGCATTTTTTATTTTAAGTACTATATCTTTCATATGAGTCTGTTACTTGTATGTTTCTATTTTATATTTCTACAAATATCTTGATATTTTTCTATTTCCATTTTTCTATTTTTTCTATTTTATATTTATATCATCTATATAACCACCCCCCCACCAAATAAATACCAATAAATTCCTTTTAAGCTATATTGAAGTACTTAACAGGAACACGAACGAGGCACGGACAGAAACACTGAGTGCCAAACACACAAACCTCTGGGGCTCTGAAGGAGTTGTTCTGCCTTCTGGGGAAGCAGTTGTTGAAGTTCTTGCAGTTGAGTTTTCAAATGCCTCATGGGTTGCACAGAGTTGGGAAAGCTGAGGTTTTATCTTGTTACTACTGCTCCGGGGCTGCTGCAACTGTAGAAAACTGCCCTGTGGCTGGGAGAAAAAAGTGTCCCTCCCTCCCAGCCCAGTTGTCCCTCCCTCCCAGCCCAGTTGTCCCTCCCAGAGCTGTCTGTGCCAGGCTCCTGGAAGGTTTCCTAGTTGTTTCACTAGTTCAGGGATGCTTCTGTCCATACTGTCAAGACTGGCACGGCAGGAGCCACTGGGAACAAAGGCGCCGTGGCCATTCGGATGCTGTTTCACACCTCCAGCCTTTGCTTTCTGTGCAGTCCTTTGGCCACAGGGAAAAACTGCCTGGGAAGGGCTCTGAGCTCTCCCTGGAGCCTTCTCTTCCCCATTACTCACCCCTCTCTTGACTCTACCAGTGATCAGCACTGGGAGATTAACAGAGTCATGGACAGGCTTTGGAGAGCTTTTAACCAGGAAGAAGTGGAGCAATCTCCAGGAAATCCAGCCCTCACTGGGAGGCAGCAGAAGAGATTTCTAACCATCACCATCTACCACATGGCAATGGTCAAGAATTTACAGACAACATGCAAAACTGGCTGTGACTTTCGTTGCCTCAGATCTTCCCACTTGCACACATTTCCTGCTCCTATGATCTGACAGAGCAGCTTGGTCATATTTTATACTTGCAGATGATTTCTGAATTACTCTGTTAATCTTCCAGTGCAGAGCGTGTCCTCCAGGAAGGGGCCACAAGCAAAGCCCATCGGCTTTGCCCCGCTAGCGGCCAGCTCCAGGAGGGCATTCTCTGGCTCCGCGTCATGCTGCAGAAGAACACACCAGCTGTGCCTCGGCTTGCAGGGACATCACGATGCCATTGAGCTGCAGGGGGATGTTTCCCCTTCTCCAGTCCATGGCAACTTCACCGCACTGTGCCACGACTTCTCCAATAGGACAGGGAGCCCTGAGCTGCTCCCCCCACAACTCGCCGGGGACCCACGGAAGCATCTCCTCGGCTGTGCTCTTTGCTCCGTGCTATGGCCACAGGGAAACGCTCTGGGAATTTCTTGGAGTGCCACGAGACGCCAGCAGCTGGTATGTGCTGGGCTGCTCCTGGATCCTACTGTGCAGAGGGATGGATCTCTGCTGTCTCCTGGGCCAGGTGGGGCTTCTGCAGCCAAGGATGTTCTAAAAGATATTCCAGGCATGGCTTGTCGGCAGGGTCCATGCATAAACACCACCTGATGAGGTGCTGGCACTCTGCAGAGAGAAACCAGGAACCGCTGGTCAGTTCCTGTCCACGCTCTCCCAGATTCCATGGTGCCCATGCCATACTAGGAGTGCTTGGAGCTGCACCCAAAGCTTCCCATCCATCCCCCCTTTCAGGGGAGAGCAGCACAGAGGCACACTTGCTGCCTCCTCCAGCTAAGCCCAGGAGATCAACCTCCTCCCTATCTGCAAGAGCAGGATGCTTATGTGCCAGTTGCCCAGTCCCTGACCCGTTCTTGCTCCCTTGCCTTGAAGGCACATGCCCACCTTGAGACACCTGGGGCGGGAAGAAGAGCTGGCCCCGGACGACGTCCTCTCTGGTTTTAAAGGGAAGGTGCCTGCACACCAGCTGATAGAGCAGGATGCCCAGGGTCCAGATGGTGGTTGGCTGGCCGTGGTAGCAGCTGAAGAGGATCCACTCTGGTGGGAAGTACTTCCGCATTCCTATGGGACACGGCCACAGCTCATCAGGCCAATGCTGCTCCCTCCTTCCCAGCCAGCTCCACAACAGCCAACCACTGCCCCTGCCAAAAAGCAACTTGGCTGCAGCCGGCTGAAGAAGGATTCTCCCTTCCTCCCTCCCTCCCTCCATCTTCCTCCTGTGCCAGCAAAGGGGAGAAGCTCCTCTGCCCAGCTGGGCCTCGGCTTTGGGTTCACCTGCCATCCCGGTGTACAAGGTGTCCTGGAGGATGGTGCCACAGCCAAAGTCAATGAGCTTTGCCTCACCAGTGGCCAGGTCAATGAGGATGTTCTCAGCCTTGATGTCGCGGTGCAGCACGCCGCGGCTGGTGCAGTGCCGCACGGCCTGCAGCACCTGGCGGAACACGCCCCGTGCCACGGGCTCTGGCAGGAACCCCCCTGCGTGCAGCAGGTGCCAGAGGTCCCGGCAGCGCTCCGGACGCTCCATGATGAGGGCAAAGCCGTCGGGCAGCTCAAACCAGTCAAGGAGCTGCACGACGCCGCGGAAGCCAGGGCACGACACCATGGAGGGCAACACCAGCTCCAGGGGCACAAGGGCGCCGTCGTGCTGCGGGGGGAGCGTGATGCCTCAGTGGGGCCGATGCTGGGCCACGCCTTTGGCACCCCATGCCCGGCACTGCCGCAGCTCGGCACTGCCCGGCCCAGGACGCTGCACGGCCCCCGCTCCCTCCACGGTCTCTCCCCTCGCAGTGTCCCAACTCCCACCCTGACGGGCCTGGCCTTAGCCCCGGCCGGCACGCCCCACCGGCTGCTCCCGCTGACCCCGCTCACTCACCAGCCGCGCCCACTCCCAGATGCGATCGCGGGGCACTCACTTGATGGCCACCTGCAAGCGGAGGCAAACGGCGGGCTCAGCTCTCAGCTCTCCGCCCGCCACCTAGCGCCCCCCTCTGAGCTGGCCTTGTCTCTTACCGGGGCACCGTCGGCGAGCCGGGTCCCGGCGTAAACTCTGCCGCAGCCGCCGCTCCCCAGCAGCAGGCCCAGCCAGTAGAGCTGCTGCAGGGGAGGCTTCTCCACCCGTGCAGCTGGCACCCGCCCACCCTGGGCGATGCTGCTTCCCAAGCCGCCCCAGGCTCCAGCAGCTCGGGGCTGGCGGCCGAGATGACGGGCGGCTGGGCTTGGACCGGGGAAGCTGATGGCAATGGGGTGAGAGTCAGGCGGCTGTGGGGTGGCTGCAGGCGGAGCCACGGGAGGGGCCTCGTTCAGGACCGGGGCCGTATCAGGCGGAGCCAAGAAATGGTGCTGCTCCACCACCACCAGAGTGAGGAGCTCTTCCAGAGGCTCTTCAAAAGGTGCCACAGCCAGGAGGGAGAGCACCTTGTGGAGGCGGCACAGTGGCAGGCTCGGTAGGGACGGGCAGGGGGCCGGCTCGTCCACGGGCACCTTGCGGGACGCAGCATGAACCGGGCTGGGAGAGATGGACGGGACGGAACGGGAGTAGAGGGAGTGTGAAAGGGAGAAGGGGACGGAGAGCGAGAGGGAAGTCGAGCAGAAGAGCAATCGAGAGAGGCGCTGCTGCTGCTGCTGCTGCTGAGCCGCTGCAGTGTGCGGCCATTCATCCGTGGCCTCCGCGAACCCAACGGAGGAGCCGCCGTGCGCCCCGTGGAATGAAATGGAGAAAGAAAGAAATCAAAAGCGAAGCGAATTCCTATTTGAGAAATAAACAACTAAAGCAATGTAGGAATAAAAAGACTGTTGGCTTGTGCCTTTCATCTTTGAGTGAGGCGAAGCATTTTGTGGGGAAGAATTGCCTCTTCTGACAGTTTTGCCAGTGTGGACAGGAGCGGAGCATTTAAATATCAAGTACAAAATAGAAATGCTGTCAATATTGCCATCTCTTTTCATTTTCTGTTGAGACGGTTGCAGGCTGCCAAAAGACATTGTCTGCAATGTGGAACTTGGTGCCAAGTTTCTTTTTGTGCCAGAGGATGAGGAGGAGAGGTATCCCAGAATCATGGAGTCATGGCATGCTTTGGCTTGGAAGGGACCTGAAAGATCCCATTGTTGCAAGCCCCGTGTGCTGTGGCTGGGGACGCCTGGCACTAGAGCAGCTTGTCCAGAGCTCCATCCAACCTGGCCTCATCCACTCTCAGGGATGGGGCATGCAAAACTTCTCTGGCAACCTGTTGCAGGAAAGACTTTTTTCTGAATCCTTCACCTAAACCTACTCTCTTTCAGTTTGGATCCATTCTCCCTTGTGCTCTCTCTGCCTGCCCTTGTACAAAGTCCCTGTCCAGCTTTCCTGTAGGTTGCTGTCAGGTACTGGAAGGGCAAAATTGGGTCAAGCCTAAGCCCAAGTCTCTTGATCAGGCTGAGGAAGCCCAGCTGTCTCAGGCTTTCCTTGCAGGAGAGCTGCTCCAGCCCTCGCAGCATCTCTGTGTCCATCCTGGGCTCCTGCTCCAGTGTGTCCCTGTCCTTGCTGGCTGTGCTGGGTTGTTGATGCAGAGTCAGATGAAGCTGCAGAGTGTGCACAGAACATGCCACACTCGATGAACTCCTTGCCTTCTTCTGAGTTGATGATAAGGAATCAGAAGTTATAGATCAGGTTTAAGGGACAAAGTGAGTGAGGTGAAGGCACACCTTGACAATCAACCCATCCAATGGGTACCCACTAGACAGTGGCCCAGCTCCCACCTTCCCTCTGAGTGAGGCTGAGCCCTGCTGGGCCTCCCCTTGTCCTCCTCCCTGGCAGTGACCCTGGGGGCAGCGCTGCTCAGCTGCCTCTGCCGGGGCTCCTGGGCCAAGGCGCCTGAGCCGGCCGGGAGCCCAGAGCTCCATTGCCAAGGCCGAGCTTCTGCACATCAGCCGTGCAGCCAGGCAGGGGAGGGAAGCTGCCTGCATGGGGAGACTGCACAAGTCCCTTCCTACACAAGCTCTCCTTGCACTTTTGGTCTGGATTAGTGTTGTATGGTCAGAAGAAGCTGTGGAGGCTGTTCAGGGTTTGTCACACTCCATGAACCCCTTGCTTGGGGTTGTTGATTTGGACTTTTAAGCTTATGGTGTGTTCAGACACCTGAAAGCATGGTGTACAGCTGAGATGTTTCTCAGAGGTATAACTAAAGGTGGTTTTAACGTTAAATCTTCTCTTTGAGCTTCTTGCCTCACACAGTAATATTTGAGGAAGCAAGTTTGATGCTTCAGAAATTCCTTAACTCTGTCAGTTTGACAATAGGGGAACACAGATTTGTCATCTCACTTGTATTCATTGTGAAGAAAAATAGAGGAGCACTGCTTGTGAACTGTCTAACCTAAGGGACCTTGCCACCAAGAAGTTAGAAAAATGGGGAGAGATGGAATCAGTAGCACAAGGAACTGCATTGTTATTCACCCACAGGGCTGAGGACTCTTTTTTCATTTTCTGGGTGCTAATGGTCCTAGGCAGCTGGGAGTTCCACTGGATTCATTTCAGTTTGATGAAACCAGCAGAAGTGTGACAAGGAGTTCAGTTCCTGTCTACTGAAACATTAACAGGGCCTGGAACTGTTCAAGTGCAGCTGTGTTGGTTTTCCCTCTTCACAAAATCATTTTGTAACAGCTCTTTGCACTCAGTAGTGAATGACTGCCAGTGGCCCCCTCTGTGCCAAGATCAGCCCCAGCTCGTTTCCCATGCTCCAAGCAGCACTCCAAGGCAGAAGGTGAATCCTGCACATCCAGGGCTCCCGCAGGCTGCAGGAATATTGCTTTGCCACGGTCATTCCAGCTGCAGTGTTTTCACTGCAAGTCAGAAAGGGGTGGTTCTACATAGCTTTACTTTTTGTGTTTTCCACGTCATTTAGCTGGCCTCCATTGGGTTCTGTGTGCTGAATTTAGGCAATGAAACCTTTGGGCACCATGAAGGGAGGTGCCATGAGTAATGCCCTTCCTGGTGATGCTGTACAGCAGGCTAGTTTGGAGGTAGAACTGCCTGGCAGAGAAGAAAACCAGAGGCATGTGGAAGCTGGCTTTGTGTTACAGGTAAGCCAATGGCAGAGGCAGCTGTCTTTATACACTAACTTCTGGTGCTAAACTTTCCCTGGACCATTTTTAATACCTTAGATGATGGGGCATGGTCCTCTTCATTTGGGAGATGATCTTAACCAATGAAGAATTGCCAGTGACATATTTCCTGGGTATTATTCCTATGAAATGAGGCCTAGGCAGATATACCTGACTGCCTGCTTTCTGTACTGGTCCCACTCCCAATGGGTCCCACAGAGAGCTCTGGCTGGAATCAGGGGAACGGGAGAGTTTATCATCTTTGGGGAAAGGGGCAGGCAGTACAGGAGGGCTCTAAGGCTGTTGTGAGGTTATGCAGGGACCAAATGAGAAGGGACAAAGCCTAAGTTTCATCTGGCTACTGCAATGAAATCCTAGAATCCCAGAATGTTTTAAATTGGAAAGGACCTGAAAGATTGTCTCCTTCCAAAGCCCTGGCTGTGGGCAGGGACACCTTCCACTAGAGCAGGTTGCTCAGGGCCCCGTCCAACCTGGCCTTGAATTCTTCCAGGCTTGGAGCATCCACAGCTTCTCTGGGTAACCTGTTCCCAGTGCCTCACCAGCCTCACCGTAATGAATTTCTTCCTAGATACTTGCAAAAGAGAGTAAAAATATTTCTGTAAATACATCAGCAACAAAAGCAGGGCAAGGAGAATCTCTGACTTTTATCAGATGTGGTGATAAACACAGTACAAAGGATGAGGAAAATACTGAAGTACTTCATGCACTCTTCCTGGGGAAAAGCTGTCAGGCTGGGCAGGCCCAGGGAGTGGTGGAACTCAAAGGAATTAAATTCAGCTGGTAGCTGGTCACAAGCGGTGTTTCCCAGGGCTCAGCACTGGGGCCAGTCGTGTTCCATATTTTTATCAATGATGTGGAGAGGGGATCAAGGGCACCTCAGCCTGGGTGGGAGTGTTGATCTGCTGGAGGGTAGAAGTCTCTGCAGAGAGCTCTGGACAGGCTGGATCATGGGCTGAGGCCTCTCGTCTGAGGTTCAACAAGGTGAAGTGCCCCGTCCAGGACTCTGGTCACAACATCCCCAGGGGAGGCTGAGGACAGAGTGGCTGGAAAGCCACCCAGTAGACAACCGGGGGTGCTGGTTGGCAGTGGCTGAACGTGAGCCAGCGAGTGCCCAGGTGGCCAAGAAGGCCAATAGCATCCCATCCTGGGATGTGCTTTAGTGGTGGCCTTGGCAGTGTCAGCAGTCTCAGGTCATTGGGGGGATTCTGTGGTGTTAAAGGTGCTTTCCAATGGAAACAGTCCTGCAATTCTCAACCTCCATTCCTTGTTTTGAAGGATGCAGTCCCGAATAGAGCTGCATTTGTGTTTTTAAAGAAATTTAGAAACTTTCCTTGAAAAGAAAGAGAATCACGCTTTAAAGGCTCTCAAAACACTTTTATTCCTTGACCTTCGACTGTGTGTTTGAATTCAGGTGCTTCTGTACAGAAAGTTTGGACCATGGATAAATGCAGACAACTTGGCTGCAATGGCACTTGTTTCATCTCCTTTTCTGCATCCTTTCCCCATGGGTGGCAGATTTGGGAGTATTTGTCTTGTCCTTTGAGTTCTGGCTCAGACTTACTCATGGATGTGTTGTAAAATCTTATCTGCTCCTTTCTCCTGAAAAAACTGTTGCCGGCTGGTGGGAATTACTACAGACAAGGCTTACAAGCTGGTCCCCAGTAAGATTAGCCCAATGTTCCTGCCTAAATCCAGGTATGTTTGTTTTAGAAAGGAGCAAAGTATACTAACTCCCTTCCCCTTTTTTTTTTGTAGCTCTTGGTGCAAATCCTGTATGCCATTCCAAATCTTTATTATCAAATGTGTGAAGTGATGTTGCTGCTACAGCAGCAGCCTGAGTTCAGTGGGAACAACTCCAGAGCACCGGGTGCCACAGCAGTGGGCACGGTGAGAGACTTGTCTCTGCTGCCATGGCCATCCAACCATGGGGAGAGCAGCTGCTGGGGCTTCCCCCCATTCTGCTGACAGCAGTCTGCCCCCACCATGGGCTGTACGGCCAGGATTTTGACAGAATGTGAAAAATGTATCATTTGAACGTATTTTTCTGTTGTCTAACATCACCTGAATAAAGCAGTTTGCTAGGCAGGATGCCCTGTGGATAGGGCTATGGCAGAGATTTCTGGCTGTCACTTTTCTGGTGCTATTTCCATGAAGAAAATTTTGAATTGTCAGGAACACCCAAGATCAGAAATATTTTGAGACAAAACATTTCATATTGGTTTTGGGTGTCCCTACAGTAAAAAAGCAGGGAATAAACCTCTGGAACAATAAAGCAGAGCAAAAGTGGAACATTTGGATGGTCAATTTGTTCCTTACAGATATTTGCCAACTGAATTCAGGGGTCATCTACTGGGGAGTGCAAAGCTTCTTTTACTTCCAGTGTCTGGTGCCATTGTTTGTGTCCCACCACTTTATTTGTTGTGGAGAGAGATAAACAAAATCCTCAACCAACAAGCTGCAACCCAGAACTGAGTGGGAATTACAGAAATAAAGGCCTTGAAAAGTAGCTTTGGAAAGCAACTGCTTCCTAGACAGTGTCAAACCCTCAGGCCTGACCTGCCCAGGCCCAGGACTGGCTGTCCTTGGGAAGGGAAGGGAGAGGGATGGAGTTGGGGTGGGGGTTCTGTGGCCATGGGAACGAGAGAACCACGGGCGAGCGTGTCACAAAGGGGCAGCCCCCCGCTGGGGCTGGGAAGGTTGTGGGAGACACGGACATAGCAGCAGGAGACGCGGCTGGCTCTGCCTGTCTGCCTGACTGCTGCCATTGGAGTCACCCACCTTGTTCTAGGGCTGGGCACCAAGCTCCTATCGCTGTCTGCAGAGACAGAGTTCTCAAATTCAACCCCAGATACTTCTGCGAGACAGAAGCACGGGTTCAAACATGGATTTTACTGGAAAAGGAAAGAGCACAGAAGGGAAAGGTGAGGAGAAAAAGGAACTGAAATGCCTGAGCCAAATGGAGAAAAATCCCACCAGGTTTCAGGGAAAACTGGTCCATGGTGGTCATCTCAGGCTCTGTGTCAGAGTTGGTGGCTGACAACTGTGGGGGATCCTGCAAGGACACCCATGGCATCACAACATTCTGTCATTAGTTTACTCTGCTTCCTCCTTTTTGACAGTAGCTAAATCACTCATAGTGTCAGCCAGGACAGGGACTGTGGCCACAGCTGACCACAAACTGGACATGATGATGAGATCCAAGTGCTGTTTCTTTCTTTGCCATCAATGTTGAGTCTCCATACAGATAAATATCCTGTTCTTTCTCTGCTTGCTAATTGGGTCCAACACTGAGTATTCTACTGCAGTGCTATAAAAACACCAGACAGGCTTGCCTGCTTGCTGAGAGCTCTTTGTAGTTTACAAAAATAGCATTCACAGCTGTGGGGTCTTAACTAGGTTTTCACAAAACGCGAGCCTCAAGAAGGAATCTTTGTTCCCCTCTTATGTTGAATACATCCACCTTTCCCTTCAGACTTGCTAACTTGATAGAGTTCAGAGGAATTAAACACAGGCTACTTTAAGGAAAATTAAAACCGACCAAATTTTCCTAAAAATCCCTCAAGTGCATCACCCATTACAGGTGTTGATGGTGGGATAAAGGTGGGAGTTCACCTAACTTACTTGTTCCCTTGTGAACATGGATCAGGCTCACACAGAGGTAAGGTGGGAGCTCTCTGGCAGGAGGAAGGGTCTTGTGGCAGCCTGGAGAGCCTGTGCACATTGGCAGGGAACAGTTGTGCCCTGCAGGTGCCCCCTGCCATGAACTGTGCTGCTACCAGTGCCCTGTGGAGCTGTAGGGCTGCTGAGCTGTGAGGCAGGGAGAGGAGCAGGAGGCTGCATGTGCAGCTGAGCCATTGCTGAAAGCACAGGGCTCTGGGCTCCCTGCTGTCCCAGGGCAGCCCAGAGGCCAGGGTGTTCCCCTGGGAGCTCTGTGCAAGGGGCTCAGGGTGTGCCCCTGGGCTGCCTCAAGGGGCTGCTGGCAGGAGCATGTTTCCCTGTGCAGCTATGTAGAAGTTTCCAGGAAATGTGTCGCATAAATTATGGAGCTTCAGATGTTTTAGGTTTGCATTGCAGCCTCTGTTCTATTTTTTGTCTCCACATTGCAGACCTGGCTCGGTTCATTTTCTCCAAGTCATTCCGACCATCTCCCTCCATGCACCTTCCCTCGAAGCCATTGCCTCCCATCCAGAAGAGCTCTCCTTCTTCTAACACAATTAAAATCTGCAGTGTGGAGCAGGAGAAAGGGAAAAATGGCACTGGCTACGATGACAGTAGAAAGGAGGAGGAGCTGTGTCTGGAGGGAAAAATGTGTAAGGTAAGGAGACCAGGCTAAGTCCATTGTGATAGATTTTCAGATTATGTGTTTTATGTAGAGTTTTGAGACCATTTCCTGTGGAGTAAGGCCAGGGAAGCAGCTGAGGCAAGAGAGAGCTCAGCTGGACACTGCACTTCAGGCTGTCTTTGCAATGGGTGTGTAGTGCAGACTTCACGTCCTCAGCGTGTAACAATAGAAGAAGAGGTTTTTGAATGGTTTCTGGGCTCTGTTGTGCTTTCTCCTCTATCTTGTAGCTGAGAAAACACCAACAAGAAATCAGAGCAGGTAAAGTTGTCCCCTCCAACTGAGCAATCCCTCTACATACAGTAACCTACGGAAATAGTGAACCATGTCTGTGTCATGGTGGTGCTTTCTGTCTGCTGTGTCTGGTTCCAGACTGTCTCGGTTCTGGAGTTGTACAGCCAAGGCCTTCTGCACAGTTGTCTCTGATGCTATTTCTAGAGTTCCTCAGCTTGTGGGCAGCTGTGTGCTCTGGCATGGCTTTGTGCAGAGGGAAGGGATGGGAGTTGGCCATGGGGAGAGCAGCGCAGAGCCCAGGCACACGATTGCCTTTGCAGCAGGGCCAGCAGCTGCAGTTGTTTTGGGTTTGTTTGGGTTGCAGGAGGAGGCAGATGAACACCAGCTTTGGTAAACAGAATGTCCCTTCAAAGGCTTGTGTACTTGGCTTCAACCTTGCTGACAAAGGCCCAATGTACCCCTGACAGAACCTGATCCTTTCCATGGAGTTTGAACAGGTCCTGATTTGGCTCTTTAGCTGTGCCAGAAATGATGGGATACTAAGGAAGGGTGTGCATCTGCCCCTGCTGCCTCCACTCCCCTTCCTGGCCATGGCATGGGGGCTCTGGAGCAGCTTGGGCAGGCAGAGAGCTTCCAGAGAGCAGCAGGGCAGGGAGCTGTGCTGAACTTCCTAAATTCCAGTGAGCCTGAGGTGATGGAGGTGTGGGAGCTGGAGAGCACCGAGCATCCCGAGAGCTCATCAGCTTCTGGGCTGAAAGGGGAACTGTAAGAGGGAAAGGGAACAGCAGAAGAAATGAGGGGCTCGAGAAAAGCAGATTTTGACATGCTACAGAGTGGCTTTGTGAGGACTTGGCTGGAGATCAGCACTGGCTGTGAGATACCTAAAGAGAGACTAGTGATCTAAACCCATTGCCATACCATGCAAAAGGCCAGTGGGGGCAGTGGCACCCCTGAACATCTTTATGCCATACATGTGAATTCCAGGTAGGAATGTAGCAACATTTGCAGAAAACTGCACGAGCACGAGGAGAGAGCTGACCAATGTGTGACATGATCTCTCCCTCACCAGTCCCCTTTTCCTAGGCCATCCTTGCCCATCCTAGGCCAATCTGCTCCATCAGTTTGGCTTTTCCTGTCAGGGCATATTTAAATGTCTTGTAGCATTAATGGATGCTTGATTTGAGACCTCAGTTCCACTCTTTCCAGGCTTCCTTGCTGGATTCCACAGAAAGGGACATGAAGAAGGGGTCATTGGGACTGCCTTTGATCCCCCCTATACACAAGGCAGTCGGTCCTCCTGTTGGCAGTGCTGCACGGTCTCTGCTCAGCTGTGTGCAGCTGGATGTCGAAGAGTCCCAGGAGATGAGGTAAGCCAAGGTGTCTGCTGCTCCACTGTGCTGTTCTCCTTGCTCTTCCTGTCTTGTGAGGTTCTTTTGAACAGCCAGGTTTCCTATGTATTTAGGCTAACCTCTGTGTATTGACCATTTTGCCCATCTCTGATGATCCAGCTCAATGTCAAACTCCACTCCATATGCCCCAAGAGCAGAGGTGGTGGTGGGGAAGAAGAGTCAGGACTTAGAAGCACCTCAGGATTGTCCTGTGCTGGACTTGGCTCTTGATTCCCTCTGTAATGTTTGTGGTGTCATTTGGAACCTGTATAGCATGGGTCTGGATCCTGCAGATCTTTGAAAACTCTGATCCCTGATTGTCTATTTCAGCATCCAAAATAATCTGTTTGGCTAAATATTGGTTGCTGGAGAGGTGTCTGAAAATTCCAGTGCTGCTTCTTTGCATTTCAATATGTGATGCTGTTGTTCATGTGCCAGCACTTCCTTTGTGTTAAAGAGAAGTATAAACAACCAACAAAACCAGCCCAAAACTGAGTGGCAGTTACAGAAACAAAGGCCATGAATACTAGTTTTGGAAAGCAATTACTTCCTGGGTGTACTTGTAAAATTGCAGAGACCACTGTGGGTTGCCAATTATTTGGAAGCAAAGAGGTCCCAAAGTAAACATACTGCATAGCCACCCTGCTCCTGGGAGTCCACTGTGAAATGAGATCCCAGAGAAATTTGGGTTATAGATGTATAATCCAATCAATGTTTAATGTTTGGATCTGAGCATAAAATCAAAGAGGATAAGATACTAGAGAAGTCTTTCAGAATTGTACCTGATGGAAAGATATTGGCTTAAATATGTGTGGGAAAATGTAGCTCTCAAGTTATCTGAGTGATTACAATAAAGGAGTCACAGAAGTATCAATCCAATTGAAACATTTCTGTAGGGCTTTTAAAGTGCAATTCTGAATACCCTTGCCTAGCAGGTGAATTGGAAAAAGCCCTTTTCTTCTTGAAAAAGCAAGGAGGTGGAATATCCTTGTCAGGACACAGCAGTGCTCTGAGCACATGGAGCACGAGACTGGCCCCAGTGTAATGCAGGAGCAGGCAAAGTCAAGCTTTGGCAGCAGTACCAAAGTAGCTGCCCTCCATAGAGACTCGTGTCTCAGCTTAGCAGCTCTTGCTGCTTCAGAGAGGCTGTAGGAGCCACTGGGCTCCAAAGGGAGAGACAGCAGAACTGGGGAGTTAGGATGCAAGTTGAAGAATGAGTGCTGTGTTTCAGCCTGAGCTTGGCCAGTTCTGTCTGAGTGCAGCAACTGAAAGCTTAAGGACAATGATTTAGCTTTGCATCTTGTTGGGTTGATGTGTTGCATTTCCTCCTTCATCAGAGTGACCATGCAAAGAAGGATTTCCTCCTTTCATGGTACACCTCTTTCCTCCCTTCTCCTTCCACCTCCTCATATGTCCTTTTGTTCTCCATTTTCTCAAGGCCAAGATCCAGCAGCAGAAGCCAAGAGAAGATCTCTGAACATGCAGGTAGGTACAGGGCATTTCTGTTGTAAGACCATTGGAATCTTGATTCAAAAGCGACATTTTGAAAGCTTGGTTAAATACTATTCCTTTAAAATTTTCTTTAAATTTCTTTCCATGCCTTGATGGGCTGAGTGGACTTTCCCAGAGCCCATTCCCTGGGAGTGTGCTGCAGTGATGCAGTGAAAATTCCTCCAGTGTAAAATGTTGAGTGGCAGGAGCTGGAGTGGGACCTTGGGGCCGTGGAAATGCAGCCCAGGCAAAGGAAAACTTCCTTTCCATGCTGCACATGCCTTTTATCTCACTACAGCCTTTCTAGTGTTGCAATTAGTAGAAAAAACATAGGCATTTAGCACAAAATGAGAAATGTTCCCACTCTTTCCCCTTGCCCTTGAAGGAGAAAACGTTTCCTTGGGGCGGTTTCTGCGCTGTACACTTTGAGATGTGAAAATGATTCATGGATGTTGCCTGGTTTTGGTCATGGAGCAATATGGAAACAGAAAGCCCTTTTGAATTTTCTAATCGGGGAGATGGAGGCTGCCAAAAATGCAGCTTCTGCAAGGTCTTAGTTTGTAATCCTCTGACAGCACAAGCCCAAAGCCACCTGTGGCAGGCTGACGATGACAAATCTCTTGCCCAGCTCTCTGTGTCTGTGTCTGTGTCAGTGCTGCAGGCTGAGGCTGGGGGAGGAGATGCCTTCTGCCTTGTCCCCCCGTCCCTGCCTTGCCTGATCCCTGACAAGTAGAATTGTGCCAGACAAAATGGGGTATCTGGTGCATCTGTGCCAGCCAATGCTTTCGAGTTGGAAGCCTCAGTGAAAGCTTTTTTTTGTTCCTTTCCCATCTTAGGGTATGTAATGATAGGGGAGATGAGACTTGAAGAAATAATTTTACTGGTGCAGAGAAAGGGATCAGATCCTCTGGTCCCTTTGTCAGGGTTAGTTCTGCCAAATCTTGGGCACAGCCCCTTTGGAATGACTCCTTTATTGCTGATCTGCAGCTGCAATGCTTAAAGCAGTCAGGGAGAAGTATTGCTCACTAAGTTCAATGACATTTTACCTGCATTTATTCTGGGCCAGAAATGAGCTGTATCTTTAAACCTAACCTGTTACAGTTTTGTAATTGTCCTGACCACTCTACAGGGTCAATATAATCCTTATTTGTGACACTTGTTTCTCACTTACTGCCCAGTTGCCATATGATTTTATCCTCTGTGAAGCCATGTACAGAAATAGTTCTCTTAGTTTTAAAGTTCTGCTATTCCCATTAAGACAAATTTTAATCTGTCAGTATCAGCCATGATCAGAAATGTTTTGAGGCAGGTCATCTTTACATTGGGCTTGGGTGCCTCTGTAGGAAAGAAGGCAGGGAAAAATACCCTCAAACAGTGAAGCAGAGCAAAAGGAATCTTTTGGGTGACCCCTTTATTCCCTACAATTAAATGCTTGCTGATTACTGGGACATCTGGTGGGGAAAGCAAAGCTTCTTTTGTGTCTAATGTATGGCGCCATTGTTTGTGTCCCAGCATCTCCTTTGTTGTAAAGAGAAATAAAAAAAATCCCAGTAATGCAAAACTCAATCTAGAATTGAGTGGCAGTTCCAGAAACAATGGCCTTGAAAAGTACTTTTGAAAACAGTTACTTGCCAGAGACAGTTACAGTAATTTCATGACCATAAGGCGCACTGGACTATAAGGCGCATCCCCCGGGAGCCGGCACATTTCGCAACTTTGTAGATCAGATAAGGCGCACCAGACTATAAGGCGCACATTTTTTTTTGCAGCGAGGCTCCGCCCCCAGCTCCCCATGCGCGCTTGCTGGCCGAGGCCCTGCCTCAACCCGGCAGCCATTGGCTCCCAGGCCTGCCTGTACCTGGCAGGGCTGGGCTATGCCCACCACCGCTCTTTGCAGCATCCCCAGGGCCCCGCTGTTCTGGGAGTTCCCTGGCGCTCTGGGTGACCCAATGCCGGCAGGCTTGCCCCGTGCCGCCGTTGCCCCGATTCCAGCTGCTTGCCCCCTCACCGCGCAGCAGCCGCTCCGATTCCGGCGGCTTTCTCCCCCCCCGCACGGCGGCCGCTGTGATTCCGGCGGCTTTTCCCCCCCTGCGCGGCAGCTGCTGTGATTCCGGCGGCTTTCGCCCCCCCCGCACGGGGGAGGCCCTGATGCCGGCGGGGACGCCCTGATGCCGGCAGGCCGGCCCCGCGCGGGGGACGCCCTGATGCCAGCAGGCCCGTCCCACACGGGGGACGCCCTGATGCCGGCAGGCCCGCCCCGCACGGGGGACGCCCTGATGCTGGTGGGGCCGCCCCGTGCAGGGGCCGTCCCGATGTCGGCAGGGATGCCCCGAGGCCGGCAGGCCCGCCCCGCGCCTGGACCGTCCCCATGCCGGCGGGCTCGCACTTCCGGGGTGGCAAATGTCGCAACTTCGTACATCAGATAAGGCGCACCGGACTATAAGGCGCACTTCCGGTTTTGTGGGGAAATTTTAGTCAAAAGGGTGCGCCTTATAGTCGTGAAATTACTGTACATGCTGGTGACAGTTACTTCCAGAGACCAGTGGGAGTTTCCAACTGTTTGGAAGAAAAGGGATCCTGTAGTAGTGGGGAAGCAACAGGCAAAACATCAAGTGGTGGAACCCTTCTCTCCTGGCTTGCCAGCTTAAAATTACTCTGAGAAAATCAACTGATGCTAGTTTCATGAAAAATGCAAAAACAGCCAATCTTTTCATTAACTGAAATATGCTGTGAAATCCACACCCATTAGATGGGTTGATTGTAAAGGTGTGAGTTCAGTTAACTCACTTCTTCTCTTGTACCTGATCTACAGCTTCTTCTGAGTCTACAGCACAAACTGAGAGGATGAAGGGAAAGAGCTCTTGGTGTGTGATAGCACCTGGGATGCCTCTGTTCCCCAGGAAACTCGCAGGAGCAAGCAGCATTTCCCAGTGAATCCTGGCTGAGGGCTCTGGCTGCAGTGCGGTGTGCGCTGCCCCGAGGGTGGCAGCAGGAACCTTCGGGGACAGCACTCAGCCCGAGGGCATCACACAGGGTTATCTGCACTTTCTTTTGGGAACTTCCCCAGCCAGCCTCTGAAACAGGCCAACAAAAGCAAAGCAACACTGGTTTTTCCTTGTTTCTTAAGGGAAGCTTCACTGCAATTTGGTTTTACACTAGAAGAAGGTAGATTTAGATTAGATATTAGGGAGAAGTTTTTATAATGAAGGTGATGAAATGCTGGAGCGGGATGCCCTCAGATGCTGTTGTTGATCCATCCTTGAAGGTATTCTATGCCAGTTTATATGGGGCTCTGAGGAACTGATCATGATGAAAATGTCCCTGCTCCCAGGGGTTGGACTAGATGCTGGTTAAAGGGGTCTTCCAACCCAAACTCTTCTAGGATTCTGTAATTCTGTGATCCTTGTCCTCTGTTAGTGTGCCAGTGTTCTACTTGAAGTGCTTTGGGATAACAAAGAGATGTGACCCAGCTCCAGCAAGTTTTCTGGCCCATTCCATTATTACCCTGTCCAACACCTCCACTTAGAAGCTCTTCTTTTGTCTCTGCAGGCTTCAGCCTCCCACCTGTCAATGGCACAGCTTCCAGTGTGCAGAGTAATCACCCTGGTAGTGCCTTGAAGAAGAAGGTCTTGAGGAAGCAGGACAAGGTGCCCAGTTTGCCCATGATCCATGAGGATGGCAGCATCCCATGCGCCTCCACAGGTAAGCCTGCTCCATGACAACTTTTTCCTGCATGGGTTTTTCCTTGCACAAGGTGCACAATTTGCCTCCTGCCTCAGCCAGCACAGCTGCAATTTTGGGTCCATAGGCTTTCCTGAGAATAAACAGCAAATCTATTTTTGATTTGCTCCAGCTGGGTAGTTCTGCAGCAGTTGGTTCTTAGACATCCATTGGAAAGTTGAGCTGAATAAAGCAGTGGTAAAGGCCTAAGCTCTGGCTTTTGCCCATCCTGATAGTCCAAAGTACAGCGCTGGTCGCAGGAGGCAGCTGTAACTGCAGGGATGAGCTGTGGGGCAGTGTGCCAGGGTGTGCTCACTGTGCACCTACGAGCACCACCACCATCAGTTGTCCACTCACCATCGGGGCCCTCTGCCTGTGCTACTGTCCAGCTCTGCAGCCAGCTTTTCTGCTATCCCAGCAAGGGTTGTCTCTCATGGCACTCAGTGGCTTGGTGCCATGGTGCTGCTGCTCCTAGAAATGCCCAATGACTCCTGGCTGCTGCCAGCCCACGGCCTGCAATGCCAAGAGGGAACAAGCAGTGCCTCCTGTGTCACTGCCCCCAAATACAGGGGCCGTGTGTAGCAGCTGAGAGCCAGGAGGGGCTGCCTGGTGCTCCCAGGCTGTTTGCTGCCTGCAGGGAATGCCCAGCAGATCGTCCCTAGTCTCTCCTTTGTGGCTAGCCTGTCTCTGCTATGATCTCAGGTAGGGTGAGATAAGAAGAAGGGAGCTAGGAATGGCACTTGGAATGCTCTTTTCTAGTGAAGCTACTTCCATGTTCATCATTGACCTCAACTAGCCTGACCTGACTCTCCATTCATACGCAATCTAGATGTGTATATCCACATAGTTCTGCAGTGACATCACTGATGTCAGTGACTGGGGTACATCAGTGACATCCAGATTAGCTCCCATCTGAATATTTTTGATGTTATGTTTCCTCCATAGCATCATTCTCCATGTCTGTGAGAACATGAAAGGTAGCAAAAAACCCTAGACGAGAGTACTGTATCTAGATTCTGTGCAATATTTATGCTTCATCAGTTTAGATAACTCAGATGTTTTCATCTATACATTAGAAAATGAGCTTTTGAGTGCACGACATGAAATTTTTGATTGGCAGCGCATTTGATGACAAATGGGTTTCATAAGAAAGGCATTTATCGTCTGATTTTTCTCATATCTTGTACATTTTTTCCTTATGAAAAAATTCAATTTGGGTAAACCCAGGACTATTGATTCTGAAGAGAGTGCATCTGCCAAAAATTTTCATCTGTATTTAAATATTTTTTATCCTCAGTTTGCATTTGGAAGGCCTTCTTATCAAGTGTTTAGACTGTAAATTACATTTTACCACAAGAGAAAGCTTAGGCATTGCAGAGTGTGAAAACACATCCATTTGACAACAAATAAATTTCGCCTCAGCATCTTTGAAATACAGCCAGTGTGTACCTCAGAAACAGTGAATGCTTGGAAAGACCAAAATCCATGAACTACTCCTTTCCCTAGAGTAGGGTAAAATGTATGTACTCTCAGCTGCCTGCTGTTCAGAATGTTTGAAGTCAATGTGAGCAGAGGCACTGTCGGGGTGAAGGGTCAGGTCTGACTGTTCCCTGGGAGTTGCTCCGTGGGGATTCAGCCGGGCCCAGCAGGGCTGGGCTGTTCAGGCTTGGCTTGGTGCTGTCATGAGGCAGCTGCAGCTCTTTCCTCAGGAGTTGCAGAGTGCGTCAATCCTCAGGGCTGGGGGAAATCAGGGCACTGGGACAAGAGAGGCCCCTGGGCGTTCCCTCCTGGGGCAGCCATTCCCGCTGGCCGGCCCTGTCTGGCAGGGAGTGGGAGCTCTGCGGCCTCAGGAACCTGCCGCTGGCTGTGCTGCCTGTGGCACTTGGGCAGGTTTAGCCTGGAGCTGTGCCCAGCTGGGGGGGCTGGCAGAAAGCAAGGAGCCCAAGGAGGCAGAGAGCAGGGCAGTGTGTGAGGCAGTGCCCGTGTGCAGCAATGGAAGCCTGGCTGGGAGCTGGGGCTGCAGGCCAGTCCATGGCGGGTGCCTTGCCCGGGGCTGCAGTGCTCAGGGCTGACCCTCTCCTTACAGTGACCTCGCAGACGGCCACTGGTGCCGAGCGCCGAGAGGAGCTGCTCCGTGGGCGTGGACACAAGGACACAGCCTCTGCTGAGCCACAGCAGTCCCTGCTCCAGGCACTCTCCTTGCTCGGCAGCCATGACTGGTAAGAAAGGCCCCGGTCGCTCTGTCTCCCTCTTAGCCTGAAGGGAGGTTAGAAGTGTATCTTGCTAGAGCCTCTGAGCCCTGACAGCCCAGAGGGCCAAAGGACACTGGTGAAAGCACTCCAGGGCAGAGAGAGGATCAAGATTTGACAGCAGCCTTTTCTTGGCCTTGCTCTGCAGCTGTGCTCCAGCTGCAGCAGCTCTGTGCTGTTTGCTTGCTTTGCCTGCTGCTCCATGGAGCTGCAATTGGAATCTTGATAGAGGAGGGAAAGCTGTGGGACAAGATGATTTGCTGGCTGAAGGCAGGAGCAGGATGGCTGCAGTTCTGAGCGTAGAGATTTGGGTGCCTTGGAGCACTGGCTGGTGGGAGTGAGTAAGATTTCTCTCAGGTCCCACTGCTGACAGCAATGGCAGGTGAGAGTCTCCCTGTGAGCTCCTGCATGTGAGTCCCAGAAGCAGCTCCAGCTCAGAGTCCTTTCCTCTTTCTGAGAAGTGGACTGAGCTGTGCTTTCAACTCCCTCAGCCTGTCATTAATCCTGAAGGGCTCATGGCAGAAGAGAATGAAAAAGACATGAAATCCTCCAGGAATCTTGCACTTTTAGAATTTAACTTTTTCCTTCTCACTGCTTCATATGGGTCTAAGATGTTTGATCAATACTCACCATGTGTCCTATAATTAGGCATATACAGCAGGAGGCCCAGAGTTGATAAACCTAAAAGTATTAGTTGGTATTGGGCTGTATTTTGATGTCTGGGTTGGCATCCACTCGCTGGTAGATGCCTCATTCACAAAGAGATAAGGACTCCATCCACACTGGGACACGCATGAAAAATCTGCCATGAGGAATCTCCTTGTGTAGTTGCTTTTCCTTTGTCCTTTCTCTTCTGCTTTCTCTTACCCATTTCTGTTTGGTGCCTTGTGAGGTGCAGAGAGCTTCTGCAGGTGTGGGGGGTCCTGGTGACACTCAGGGATTCCAGTGGGATCTGTCTCCAGCCCTGTGCTGCCTCACATAGCTTCCTGTAGTTCTTCCTGCTGAACTGCCTGCTGGGGCTGGCAAAGAAGGAAAATGTCCCAGCAACAGCCCAATAGGATTGTGACTCAGGGACAGGTACAGGGAGGTGACAAGGAACAACAACATGGGCCAGTCTCACTGCTTCTAGGAAGTAGTGACATAGGGAGTTCATGTGCCAGAGATTTTGGAAAGACTGCTTTCTAAAACAGCCACAAATGAAGGTTCTGAAACCCCTCTATTTGCCTCTTGGATTTGTGTATGCTTTTGACAGCTACAGCATCCTGTGGAGGCGACTTCCACATTTTCATGAAGTACTCCTTGAAAAACACCTCCCATTGTTTGACAGAACTGCCAGCCTGGTAATTTCAGAGGGTGCTGCCTAGTTCTTGGGTGGAGAGAAAAATCAATTATTTTGGTACTTGCCTTTCAGGGAGATGAAGGAGAAGGGACTTGTCAGCATCAGACACCTGGCTGGGTCCCATTCAGAAGTCCTGCTTTCTAGACTTCGTGACATTTGCTTGGCAGTTACCAGTGAGGTGAGAACATTGATCTGGAATGTGCCCTGTACTTCAGACCGAGTGTGTAGAGTAGATATGTGCTTGTTCATCTCCATGTGTGTTTAGGGAGTGCCTCAGTGTCTGTTTTTAAACCTTCCATTTCTAATGTCTGTCAACTATCTATAGGATCTGTGTGTACATGTAGCTGTATTTATTGGTGGGTTGGGTGTCTGACACTCATCCTTGTGTGAGCTGCCATTAAAATGAAATGTGCAATTGCAGAAACTGTAACACTAATGATGTTATTTGCCAGAGTTCTAATCTCTACCCGAGCTGTAATTTAACACTGCAAATTACTCTGTAGACCTGAGCCAGAGTTTGCTGTTTCCTGGCTGAGTGCTTCAACTGCTGGTATTGCTTTTTTGAACAGGAGCACGTGACTTTAACCTTTATGACTTGTGCCTTTACGGTTTGAAAGCAAACTTTGCTTTAATTTGGTTCTTTGTTTTTCAAATATAAGGGCCTAAAAGCAAAGCCGTTGACAAGATAGAAGGGTTAAGTAGATCACTTTACTGAAAAGGTTTTTTTTATTCCTGCAGTAAGCAGGTGTGAGGCCAGAAATTGGTGACAGAGTAGGTGCCTTTCTGTGCTCGTGCTCTCCTGCTCTTATTGTGCTTTTATATTCCTCTGCACACAGTGGGATGTGTTGTTATTTCCTGGCACTTCTGTCTAAGGCAACTTTTGCTTTGGCAAGGATTTATTTTCAAGATGATTCTTATGTTTCCTCTCATGACTTCCCCAGGTGAGCAACCTGCGCTCAAAGGTGTCCTACTCAGCCATTGTCACTCTGGGAGAGCTCTTTGTGACCTTGAAGAAGGACATGGACTCTGAGGTGGATGAGGTGGCTCGGGTCCTTCTCCAGATGGTGTGGAACTCTCCAGAGTTTGTTCAGAAAGCAGCCAGCCAGACCCTGGGGATGATGGTAGAGAATGTGACTCCTTCACGAGCAATGACTGCTCTCCTGGACAGTGGAGTCAAGTAGGTTCTTCTTCTTCTTTGAGTGATATTCTTCATCTTCTAGTGTGCAGATGGGGGGAGTGATGAGAGAAAGAATGGAAATGGTGGGAGGAAGGGTCCTGTATCCTGCCTTTTGTGTCAACTCAGTGACTGCATTCTCCAATGCTCCTCATTTCTCTCCTCTTTTCCTGTATTTCTGCTCTCCCTCAGCCTATGAGTTCTCAGAATCACAGAACTGTAGAATCTGGGGAGTTGGAAGGGGCCCATCAGGATCATTGATTTCAGTTCCTGGCCTTGCACAGAACAGCCCAAGGGTCACAGCATGTGTTGTCCAAATGCTTCTTGAGCTCTGTTAGGCTTGGTGCTGTGACCACTGCCCTGGGCAGGCTGTTGCAGTTCCCAACCATCCTGTGGGTGACAAACCTTTTCTTGATATCCTGCTTAAACCTCCTCTGACTCAGCTTCCTGCTGCTTCCTGGAGTTCTCCCAGTCTGTCAGAGTTGCCTAGATGTGGTGAATGGTGGGGAAGTGAAAGTGCCTGCAAAGGCTAAGGACAGAGCCTTGGCTTTTGTGGGAAGAGGGACAATTGCAATTGCAGCTGTGAGTGCTCTTTGATATTTTACAGTCCTAACCACAGAGGCCCTGGGAAAAAACATGCATCCTCATTATGGCATTAACTTGAGAAATAAGGAGGGTACTTGTTGGGGCATGGAGCACATGGGGGAAAATGTGCTGGGTGTGGCACAGCCTGCACAGCAGGTGCTGCTCCTGCCAAAAGTACTCTTGTACGACTGTCCTGGCCTTAGAGCTGTACTTTGTATTCAAACTGATGTTTCATGTTAGCCTTGAGATGAGGAATCACTTCATAGGCACCTTCACAGGCCAAATGCTATGGGATAGCTGAAACAAATGCTGCCTTAAGTGTTGGTACTAGGCCTGATAGTTCTCTAGAGACAAAGCTTTCCCAAAGCTTTCCTCAGCTTTGGAATAGGGCAAAACATTCAGATGTATCCCTTTCCAAGCCTCACAGAAGAAATAGGCTTCACTGCTGAATTCCTCCCTCTTCCTTACAGGCAGTCCTTCTATGCAATGCTAACTCTGAATTTATCTAAGCACAGAAGCTTCTGCAGGTGTCTGAAGTTGCAGGAGAACCCAGGCCTCCTTCCTCCAGCAGTGCCAGGGAGCACAGCAATGCTGTGGCCAAGGCCTGTGCTGCTGTTGCTCCTTCTCGCTGTGGCCCAGAGTTTGCTCTCCTCTTGCCAGGAGCCGCCACGTGCAGGTGCGGCAGTGTGCGGCCGAACTGCTCCTGTCCCTGCTGGAGAGAATTGGAGTCACGGAGCTGGCAGGCACAGCCAGGGCTGAGAGGCTGGCGCACGCGGCAGCGACGCTTGCTCAGGACTGTCACAAGGACACAAGGTAATGATCTTCATTTCACCTCCTGAGACAGGAAAACTGTTTGGTGTCTGTCTGGAAAGGTAAAACCTCCAAAGAGTGGAAACTACAGGAAATATTAAGTTACGTCACTGTGTGGATAAGGGCCATAGAATCATGGAATACCCTGAGTTGTATGGGACCCATCAGGGTCATCGAGTCCATCTCCTGAGCATGTGCAGGACACGCCAAGTGTCACTCCATGTGCCCGAGGGCATTGTCCAAATGCTTCTCCAGCTCTGTCAGGCTTGGTGCTGTGAGCACTGCTCTGGTTGCCTGGGGAAATGACTGTACTGGGTAACCTGAGGTTGTCCAACAAGAAGGAGCATTGCCAACTTCAAGTGACTTGAAGTATTCTTTCCTGAGATCAAAAGAGCTCTGATTAGCCAGTCAAACAGATTTGTTTGGTCTTAGATGCACATCACAAAGCCAAAGTGTAGACTAATGTTCATCACTGAAAGATCCCAAACATCAATTTCTCATTGTCTTAAGAGTTTCCTAGAAGTATTTCAGGCCTCTTTAGCCAATGGATTCAGTCTTTCTAAACCTCTCTTGCAGATTTCTGGAATGCTGTTATCTGTGGTTTAATGACCTCCAAATTTCTTCTTGAGGAGAACTGTGTTTTCCTAGTGGCACAATCAACCCAAATCACCAAAATCCCCTTACTTTAAAATCAAATTCCCATGAACAAATTCATATTAATAGTTGCCAAGAACACATAAACAACTAGCGTCCTCTGCATACATATAGTATAGACTAATCAATAGGAAGCATGAGATGTTTTGTTCTGAGTTCCCTACCAGTTAAAGAAAGGCAAATTATTGTTCAATGGCAGCAAGGCACTGCTAATAGGATCTGGTAACAAAGCAGATGTGTTTCGCTTGTTGCCTGGGATCCTTTGATCCCACAGAAGCAGAGCCACAGTCTCAGAGTGAAATGGTATTTTTCTCTGTCTTAGCTGAGTAGGTAATGTCTTCTCATGCAAGGATTGCACCTTATGAGTTTAAGGTATCAGCCTCTTCTGTTTAACAGTCTTCCTTTGTTTGTTCACTATTTTTGCTTTTCCTTCCTTCCTGCTTGCCTGCCTTCTTTCCTTCCTTCCTTCCTTCCTTCCTTAGGCATTATGGACAGGAGATGGTGAAGATGTTGCTGAATCATCAAAAATTTAAAATGCTTTTGGGACAATCTCTTTCCACCTGTGACCTGGAAGATATTCTGAGAGGAATTAAGAAGAAAGTAAGTGCTTGGCAAGAGAAATGTCTCTTTGTGCAAGTATTGCCACTGCTAATAGGAGATCAAACATACCTAATCTGTCTTTATCTCATTGCTCTTCTGCTGAATCATTTTGCCTCATGGGATTGAGCTCTTAATCCCCAACCTGTTCACCTGCAGACCACAAAGGAACTGATATTATTAGGGAAAAAGTGGGTTTTGAATATTTTGAATATTAGTCACAAACAGAAAAGGGAAGAGGAAAAAATGGGTTTACATTTAGGTGTAACCCCCACCACGCTCTCCCTACTCTGCCCCCAGTAAAGCAATTTTGTGAGAATAGTTCATCTGAAGGTAACAGACTCTTGGCAAAAGACACTGGAAGCAGTAGTGCCAAGAAAATTTCCAACAATACAAAAGATGTCCAAGTCAATCCTAATTACTACAATTACTGCCTGTCTTTTGGGAATACTGCCCAGCTGTCAAGCCCCGTGGATCTGGAAGAAACTTGGTGAATTTGAGGTTTTATTCTTTTTATCTGCATTGTAGAAGGGAGTGTGCCTTTATGCAGGAACAGGGAGAATGAGTGTTGAATCAAATAATCTTCCAACACAATGAGCGCATCCTCCAAGAGTCCAAATTTTTCTGCTACTTCCTTTAAGAACACTAGTTACCTACATGTTTGCATTATTCACATTTAAGCTCACCTCATGAATTTGGGATTTCAGACTGCTACTCAGTATGGCAGCACCCCTAACCTGCCTTGGGCTATTGAAAACAAAGAGTTGGCATCACTGAATCTCTGGTGTGTTTCCTTCTGTACGTTTAGAAATGTTTCCCTAAACCTTGGTAGCAGTGATCCTGGTTCTAAATTGTGTTTTAAATAGGCAATTTCCTATTTGATATTCTAAAGATTGATGAGTTTCTCTGCGTCTTTGTAGGGGATGGAAGAGCAGAAGGGTGAACTCTCATCTGTCAAGAAGCCGGTGAAGAAGAGGAGCGATGACTCCAAGAAGCCCCAGGCCCCATTGCCTTCTAGTCAAGGGTACTGAGCACTTTTGTTAGATGTGACAAAGCACATGACAAACTTGGCATGTCTCTTCCTCAGGAAAATCTTTCTGGCAGACATGGCCTGTGCCAGAGATTGTTTCCTTCCCCTACCAATGCTCTATGATGAAAATGTCTATTTCTGCATAACACTGTACAATCTTCTCTGGAGGGGTTTCCACAGGAATTGGGTGACAAAAAGACACCCATTGGCTGCAGCTCAGACAATGCAGTGCAGTGGCAAGGACAGTGTTGTGGAGGCTGGGAGAGGGTCATGTCTCTGGTGCCTGACTGGGGATAAGTCAATTCAAGTATGGGGTTTTTTTTCCCATCAGAATGGAGTCTTTCTCAGATGGGTGTTTTGATGAGAAGTCCCAGTCTAGAAGCAAGATGCCATTCCCCAGACAAGCAGTTCCCATGCAAGTGGTTTGGCCTGGCTGAATGATGGTTTTCCTAGGCTCAAACACTACCAAGCAGTAAATAGTGGTAATTGAGTAGTAAATAGCAAGTCAATTCCTAAGCAGTTTTAGAGCTCAGTGTGGTGAAAGGTGTCTCAATGTGCACTTTTTGTGTTGACATTCCTGTCCTTCGTATCTTTTGCTTGATAGACAGCGCGTTTGGTTGATTTCCCCCTGTGCTGCAATCTGCATTTAAGACAGGAATTTGATCCTTGCTGTCTCTTCATGCCAGTGGCAGAGCTACTTGCACCTGTTGTCCTCTGATAACAGAGCTCTGTCATTCTCACTGGTTGCAGGAAAGTGAGCACATGCCTCAGTGGCATGAGACAGGTTGATCCAGGAGAACTGCTCCTAGTGGGTTTGTTAAGCTGTGGATCTAGTCTCTAGGGAAGCAATAATGTGAGTGTAGTGCTGGGATATCTGCCTTCTGTTTTTATCTGTGTCACTGATTTTCTGGGTCCTTTGGCTATGCCCCTGTTCATCTGCTCAGATGCATCTGAGCTCCTGTTCCAGACTGTCATGCCTGGTGTGGAGACACTTCTCAGAGTGATGAGTTTCCTTATTAGAAGACACACACTACCAATATGAAGAGGCATTTGAACTTGGCAGTAGTATCTTTCTTTCTCCACAAAGCAAAGTGACCTGTGTGCCTGGGAAGCTATCTGAAGATAGATCAGATGCGTCTCATCCTTGGTATTCTTAAATGAGCACTGGCAAGGATGTTACTTGCAGATTGTCTCTCCTAATGACTGTCATGGATCCCATGTTGTTTATCAGAGCCTCATGATTTTCTATCTTGAAATCACATCATTAGGAAAGCTCCTCTCGATGTTTTGCTCGCAATTATCTGCAGGTATTATCACCAACAAGTGGTAATTTGGTTTTATTTTCCAGGGTGAAGTTGACCTCTGATGGACGCCTCCTGCACCGGCCAAAAGCCCAGGTCACATTGCCTCCAGCTGTGGATGAAACGGAGACGCTCCAGAAGCTTTGCAATCTCCTGAAAGCCAAGGGGTTTGAGACACGGATGGAAGGAGTGGCACTCCTCCTGGCCCTGTGCAAAAGCAGCCCCAAGCTCATTGCCACTAACATTGTCCAAGTATGTAGGGTATCTTCACTGTTCCTTCCTTTAGCTCCTTTCCCAAGCCTGTAGCTGTAAAGTTAATTCAGTGTGTCTTGGCACTACATCCTGGCTGTTTGGGACAGGCTGGTCCCTCTTACCCAGAGCAATGGAATTCAGGTCCAGGCTTCAGGACAAGTTCTTTCAGTCCAGCTGTATTTGTCTGGCAGGTGCCTCTTGATGCTGTTCATCAGATGATAACAGAATTTTCTGTTTGTGTAACTTTTGCTGTCTCCTACTCCTGGTTGGGTTCAGTGAAGGGAGTCTAGCCACTGCAAGCATGGCATTTTTATTCTCTAGACAAAAAAATGGGTTTGCATGAGGAAGAGAGGTATCAGGCTGGGTTGGTTTGAACCCAAGTTTTTTTTCAAGGATACTTCTGTAAACTCCATCTTGTCTTGCACAGGCACAACTCTGCCTTCTCATCTCCATCCTGGTTCCTATTCCTCTTGGTAAAGATGGTGCTCTTCCTTCTTATTGGTTTTTTTTGTTGTTTTGTTTTGTTTTGTTTTGTTTTGTTTTGTTTTTTTGTTTTCTTTCTTTTTTAAGAAAGAGGAAAATTGCTAAGGACAGATCTCTTCCTTCTACTCCCAGTAGATGCTTTTCCCCTTTTTCCAGAAAATGGTGCCTGATAATGCTGCTGTCAAGGGACTGAACCTGCTCTAATGGGAATTGTACAGCACATTATATTTCAGAAATCTACCTGTTAGTCAGACAAATGATCTGGATCCTGGAGGAGTTGATCAGTGCCCTGCACTTCTCCAGACACAGATTCTGAGACAGAGAAAACAAACCTTGGATCTCCTCCAGCCATAGTTTTGGCAAAATCAGAATTGCCCTCAGTACTTAAAGCAACTGTATAGAAAAACAGGCATTGTAAATATCTGCTTCCATACTTCTAAAGCAAAGATACTGTTTTGCATTAATAAATGGTATTAATTTAATGACTACTGGGTGGAGAGAAACAGTGAAGTTGTGCAAGCAGGTGCTGACCTGACAGAAAGGATCACTTTCATCTTTTACATTGCTGAGTGCTAATTCAAACAAGGACATTTTAATCCAGCTTTTTTTGTTGGTTCTCTTCACAGATTTTTGATTATTTTGTCCTGAGAATTGTTGACGGCCACAAAAAAGTGAAGCAGAAGGCGCTGGATGTGCTGGTAGAAATCATAGCCCTCCTGAAAGATGCTTTGAACCCCGTGATCATCGGTTTGGTGGAAGGAATAACAAAGAACCTGAACTCAAAGGACTCCAGGGTTCGTGCCGCAGCTGTGAATGCCCTGGAAGAATCCATGGCTCATTTAGGTGAGGCTGAGCCCTGACATGGACTCTCCTCAACTGTGTCTTTGTCTCTGTGACACAAGAGAGCACCGAGTGCCTGAGAGCTCTTGTTGCCTGTGGAAGGCTCCAGCTGACATCCAGCAGAAGCTGTGGAGGTGCAGTCACCCAACAGGCTTGAATGTGCATCAGCATTTCCCAAAAGTGCCAGGAGCCCTTGGCTCTGTGCTGCTTGTCTGGAGAGGAGGTCCTGCACTACAGCTTTGCTACAATTCAGAGGCAAAGGGGTTTTTGGAGTTTGTTTGGGCCTCATTTGACTTCCCAAATGAATAGCTTTGCTGTTGGCATGAAGGGTCACTGGCCCATGAGAGCTTTTTCAAAGCCACCCCTTGGAAGGCTCCACATTAGAGGCATTAGCTGCCTATTTTCCACCTTTCTTCTCTGTCTTCTTTTTTCAAAGAGGAACTTATGATTCACCAAGTTCCTTTCCTTAAAGCAAACAGATAGAAATTGAGCCATCAGTGATGGCTTGTTCCATGCATTGTTGTTTTGCATGGGGCAGGATGACTGTAGCAAATACCTCAACGTGGTCTGCAGGAGCAGCAGCAGCGTCTGCGGAGTCACTTGGGTGGCACTCAGGTCTCTGCAAGCATTGGAAAGACCTCATTAAATTCTCCAGTGACCTTGCCACACCTCTGATCTGAGAGCAAGCCCAGGGCCCTGGTGATCGTGGTGCTCTTGGCAGAGGCATCCACTTGTGCCTGCTCAAAGAGAAGCCATTGCAGAGCCCAGCTTCTCTCTGCCTTGCCCTGCTCTGTACCAGGCCATTGTTGGAATCAGGAGCGAGGTCCTGCAGCTCTTGTGGCACACAGATGCCACCAGAAAGGATTGTGCCTCTCCTGACCCTCCTGCTACCTACCACTGAGGGCAGCTCCAGTCCCTGAAGGAGGCAGGAGCCTGGAGCTGCTGGCACGAGTGCTCCAGCAGGAGTGCACTTTATTCCCAGAGCCCTGTGGCCACTCCACGGCCCCAGCCCTGGATGGGCTCTCATCCCTGAAAGTTTGTCTCCCAGTTCCTGGCTTGCTTTCCAGCTGGGGACACACAAGCACCGCTGGACCTTTGCCTTGCTCTGCTGGAGCCAGGGGTAGCTGTGTCTCCAGCAGACTAGGCTGGGCAAGAGGAAGATTTGCTGCTGCACCTCCCCTGCTTTCCTGAGAACAGGGCGCTCGAGAGAGACACAGATCTCTGTGGATCTGCTCCAAAGCAGCCAACACTTACAGAGACATCACCGAGGGCAGCTTGAAGAAGGCAGCGTCAGCAATGACAGCCAGCGGGTTGTGGCTGAGGATCCTGAGGAACAAGAGAGCTCTGTCAGGGCTGATGGCAGGGACGGGAGCTGGGTGTGCCGGGCACGTGGCGATGGCCTGGCCGGTGTCAAGGAAGCCGTGCAGGAGATGAGCAGGGCAGGGGAAAGGGCCCTTCCAGCTGCACGCTCCTGCTGCTCCCTGGCTGACATCCACAGGCACAGTCAGGGCTTTCCAGAGGGCACAGCTGCTCTTGCCTACTGACCCTGCAGAGAGCCTGCAGAGACTCGCCCTGCCATGCCTTTCTTTAGCCCTGGGGCCACTTACACCTCCTGGAGAAACTGCATCCCGTGCCAGGCCTGGAAAGTGCCGCTGCGGATCTGCGTGAGGCCATTCCCAGAGAGGTTTCTGGGGAAAGAGGAGGTCACACAAAGGAATGGGGCCTGTCCTACGGGAAGAGGGAGCAAGCAGCATCTCTTGGGAGGAAAGGTGCAAATCCAGGATGGAAGAGGGAGGAAACTGCTGCTTTCTCAGTGTTTGTAGCCTGAGCAGGAGGGGAAGTGAAGGGCACAAGTGCTGACGCTATTTCTGTGCCAGGGTGCAGCCAAGGCTGCAAGAACTGGCTGCTCTGATGGCTCCTCTCTGTGTGGATAACCCTGCTGGGATCTGTCCCCTTGGTGTGGCTGGGCAGCCATCACCATTGACCTCTGCAGCTAAGCTGGGCTCTGAGCAGGGCAGGTTTAGGGACAAGAACAGGAGCATTTTCCAACACAGGAAAGGCGCCCATTGCAAAGACTGCACTGAAAACACCAGAAAGCAACTTGATCACTCACAGAAACTTCAGGAAAGGCAGTGGCTCAAAAGCCCGTTCCTCAATGGTCAGGATCTCATTGCAGGACAAATCCCTGTTGCAGTTAGAACACCAAAAATGTCACTTCCATTTGCCCTGTCGCTTTCCCTTGCCTCTGCAGCCTTGATCCCAGCAGGGACAAAGGCCACGTGCCCACGGCTGTGGCGGGGCTGGGCAGCAGGGCCCCAGGGAGGGGCAGGCAGGAGCCCCTGGCCCTGGGCAGGGCACGGTGCTTACAGGTGCTTCAGCAGGAACAGCCCCTCCAGGGAATGGCTCTTCACTGCCAGCAGCTCATTGTCCCTGAGCACTCTGCAAGGGGACACAACGGGGACATTGTGACAGCGGCCACTGGCCAGCAGCAAATGGCACTGTCATGGGAAAATCTCCTGCAGCAGCTTGACTGAAGCATCTCTTGGGGCCACTGCAGGCATCGTCCCCACTCCTGGCCAGAGCAGGCATTTGCTCCTGGCCGGCTGAAGCTGCCACAGCTTGATCCCTGGGCAAACAGACACAGGGACAGTGCCCTGGGCTGCAAGAGATGCAGCTCATGGCATTTCCTGCCATGCTGGGAAGCCCTGGTGATTCACACCCCTCCCTGCACAGCAGCAGAGCTCTGAATCCCTCTGGAAACCGTGGGGGCCAGGCTGCTGCTGCAACCCAAGAGTAAAGGACGGAAAATACCCAAACTCCTGCCATTTGCAATGCTGCAGGCGCTTACAAGGTCTCGGTCCATGGGTACTCCTTCCAGGTGTATTTTCCAATAGTAGCAATGGAGTTGCCAGTGAAATCGCTGCAAAGAAAGCAAAGACCCCGGCCCCTCTCAGGAAAACCCACGCGGGCTTTGCCTGCAGAAGGCCCAGCGTGCCCAGCCTGGCTTCACCCTCCTGCTGAGCTCAGGCCCCCAAACCCCCCCAGTCTCTGCCCAGGGAGTCCCCCGGGTGTCCCCCATGGGGTTTGCAGCACCAGGAGCCAAGCAGGGGCAGCTGCAGGGCTCTGTGGGGCAGAGGGACTCACAGCACGGTGAGGGCGTGGTGGCGGCTGGCCGGGGGCACGGTGGCCAGGCCGGAGTGCCGGCAGTCCAGCTGCCCAGGCTGTGGGCAGTGGCAGGGCTCTGGGCAGAGCTCCTTGGCCACTCCTGGCGAGGGGGCCGCTGCCAGCAGCAGGGCCAGCAGGAGCAGAGCACGCACGAGACGTGTCACCAGGTCCATGGCGAGGCAGGACTGGCTGCAGTCACCTGGAACGCAGAGCTGAGGTGCAGCTGTGGCAGCTGCTGTGTCACAGTGGTGCTGCCAATGTCACAGTGGTCCCTCTCATGTCGCTGCAGCACCATGTCACCGTGGTGCTGGGTGACATCAGAGCTTGCAGCAAACGGGCGCTCAGGCGATGCTGTCACCAAATGACTCTGTCTCAGAGCCATCAATCCAGTGGAATCATGGAATGGATTGGCTTGGAAGGGGCCTTAAGGATGAGCCAGTCCCACCCCTGCCATGGGCAGGGACACCTTCCACTCTCCCAGTTTGCTCCAAGGCCTGTCCAGCCTGGCCTTGGACACTTGCAGGGATCCAGGGGCAGCCTCTGCTGCTCTGGGCGTTCTGTGCCAGGGCCACCCCGCCCTCACAGGGAAGAATTTCTCCAGAACACACGATCTAACCCTGTTCTCTGTCACTGTGAAGCCATTCCTATTTTTATTTGTTTTGTTTGGCCCGGTTTAGTATGGGCCTACGAATCTTGTTGAAATTTCTTTTGCTTCATGTTACCCTGCTCTGATTTGTTGTTAATAAATGTACTTAATATGTAAAAGTTCTGTGTGTTGTGTCCGTGACGGTGATCAGGGAGGGATCTCTCCCTCTCTCTCTGTAACCTCATGAGCCTTTCGCTGTCTTTTCTCTGCACTGTCCCCTCACACAGGGCAGTGACAGCGCCTTTGGTGGTGTGACATGTTACGCAGTGATTTGTGTCATTATGAAAATACACCAAGGGATCAAAATAAACAAGAATACTGAATCCAAAGTAAAGCATGGACATGACACACAGGGAAATCAAATTATTTCACTATTTTTGTTTCAATCACTTTGCTGTAAATTGTTGGCTTTTTATGTATTTTTTTCTCTTTTGTCAGTGTGATTATGAATTGGATCAACTTTTACGAAGAAGGACAACGCGGAGTTGTGTGGACATGAGCAGATTTATCTGCTCGCTGGGAATGTAACCTGACAACGTGTTCGAGCCTTGTCCAGACCAGTTGGGGGCTTGTAGTACTGCTACTTAAATGGTAGCCAAGGTGTTCGGGCTGGCTCGGGCTTGTACCCAGCACAGTAAGCACGACACGGCCCCACCAAAAACTGCCTGTAAAGGGGCAGGGAGCAGGGGAGCAGGGGCGTGTTGGTGGAGCACAGACTGCCCGCGTCCCAAGCGTTGCTTGCCCGTTCCTTGTCAAGCAATTAATACATTGCCTTATTGACTGGCTCCCCGATTGCAGTGAGTAATTTATAACAGTGGGCAGCCGGCATCCAGCAAGGGCCGAACTCCCCGCGCACGGCGCTGGGAGAACACGCGGAGCTTCCCGAAAGCCGGGCCCATCTCGGCACGTCGGCCGGGAGAGCCTGAGGGAGCCGCAGCGCCAAGGGCGGGAAGCGCCGGGAGCCTGAGGGGCGGCAGCGCCGCCTCAGCGCGCCGGGAACAGCAGCGGCGGCGGCCGGACGAGCCCGCCGCAAGCGCCGCTGCAGCGAGTCCCGGCGGCGAAGCGCTCCGGCTGCCGGGCTCGGGAGGCGGCAGCGCCCGGACACTGACAGCACAGCTCCCGACGCGGCCGTAGCGCCACATTAGCGCCGGCCGAGAGCAAAGGGCAGCTCCGCCTCAGCGCGGCGGCACCGGCAGCGGCCCCCGTGCGAAGGAAGCCGCGGGCAGCTCTGGCAAGGCCGCCACGGTCCCGCAAGCAGCGCCCACACAGGCGCCCCGGCCCCGGGCGGGCAGCGCGGCCGCTCCGCCGCACAGACAGCTCCGGCTCCGGGCAGCGGCACCGGCAGCGGCCCCGGGACCGAGGAGAAACGCGCGGGCCAAGAGCTCGGGCCGGGGCGGCTCCGGCAGCGCTCGGGCCGGGGCGGCCTCCAGCCGTGGGCACACAGTCCCGCAGGCTCACAGTTGCTGACCATGGAAAAGACCTCCGGGTTGAGGGAGTCCATGTGTGCCCAATCCCCACCTCGGCAGCCAGGCCGGACCACGCCGTGCCATCTTGAAATAGCTGAGCCAGGACACCTGGCCGTTCCCAAGGCCTTTATTGGAGGTCAGCTTTAGCTGGGGAGCCCGAGGAGTCACACACACACCACTGCAGCTCCGACCAGACCAAGCACACGAGGTGGTTTGCAGCGTTGTCTCTCAGCAGAGTTGGGGCTGCCATCCCCACAGGACTATTACAAAAACACTCCTACCTTGTGTTCAAGGCTTGTCTCGGTGTCCGAGTGCAATAGAGGTCGTGGCGATGGATAAAGCAGCTCTGGATGATAAAGTCTTGCTAAGCACTGTTTTCCAGACCTGGGAGTACCTCTGTTAATCCTGGATGTTACATTATCTCATCGTTGTAGGGTTTTTTACTCTCAATAGTGTCCCATGAGCACCTGTGTTTGCATATCATTTCAGAGGGAGCTGTGAAGGTGGGACACTGGAGTGGATACTGGGACAGGGGAAGAGGCAGGCAGGTGGGCGTGGATAAATAAGGAAGTACTGGAACAGGGAAAAAGGACAGACAGCAGCGAACATTAACAATTTGCAAAGACATAAAACATTGCCAGCAAATACTCCATACAAACAACAATTACACTTCACTGGGTAGACGTATATCGACACAAACAACAACAACTGGGTGAACACACATTAACACAAACAAATCATCAACAATTCACCTATAACAACCTCCAGCCATTCCTTGGAAACATCCAGGCATGGGGAGTCCACCACATTCTTGGGCAGCCCCTTCCAGGGCCTGACAGCTCTTTCCATGAAGAAATTCCTCCCTGATGCCTGTGTTTCCTGTCTTCAACACCCTGACACTATTTTAAGGCTATTCTGAGCCACATTAGTCAAAGGTGCATTTCATGCATGTGCACCAAACCTCCTGGAGAAGACGATGCTGCTCAAAGAGAGCAGCCCGTCAGCAGGAGGTGCAGCAATGCAAGCATCAGGCTCCATGCAATGGAGCCAGGCAGGTGTGAGGGAGCACAAAGGGAAGGAGGAGCAGGTGGAAACGTCAGGGGTGCAGAGGGGACAGTGCTGCTTGTGCAGCTGCAAGTCAGCACCACGGGGACACTAGTGCCATGATCCCTGCAGGAGGACACCTGTCATTCCCCTTCGCACCAACCCTGCCGAGCCCTTGTGCCTGCAGGAGACATTTGGAACACCAAAGTCTTGACCCTGACAGCTTGGGAGCATTCAGAAGCACAACTGCAAAGCCTCTTCCTTGGATATCCAGAGAGATAACCAGGAAGGCCTTGTTGGAATGGGAAACCACGTTGCAGCTGAAGCAGGGCCCTGGAAGGGAAGCCCAAGTGCTGAGCAGTGGGGAGGTGACTGATGGTGCCAGGTGAGGCTCGTTGTAGCTGCACCACCAGTCCAGGCCAGCTGTTGGGCACAGGCAGACACAAGGGCACAGGACAATTCCAAGGGGAGCAACTGCTGTGGGAATGCACGTCTGAATCTGGGGAAGAACCCAAAGATTTGATGCACCAGAGGGATCAGGAAGACATGTCCAACCTGGATAAAGCAGGAGACAGACAGTTTCCTCCTCCAAGAGTTGGGCTTTGTCCTTATCGGCCGCCACGATAAGAATCCAGCCGTGGTTCCCACTTTTCAGTGAGCCACAGCCAGAATATGGCACATGGGGACCCAGAGGGAGCTCGTGCAGTTCTTGAGCTGCTGGCAGTGCCAGAGCCAGGCAGTGGCACTGGGGCTGGCAAAGGTAACGGAGAAATGGAAACAGGTCCCTGCTCGAGGCAGCAGGGGAATCCTCTCCTGGCCCAGCTCACCTTCCCGGCTCCCTCTACACAACACGGTGGAGGCTCTGGGCCTCTGGGGCCGGGACTATGACCAGTGTGAAGAAAGGTCCATCCAGGCTGGAGAGGCTGCCCAGGGTGAGACAGTGCAGCCACGCTGGTTGAGAGGCTCCCTGGGACACTGTCCTGAGGGGCAGAGGAGTCCAGGGAGGCTGGACATTCTGCAAGGAGCAATCCCTGAAGGTGCAGGCAGGAACAGGCCATGCTTGTGTGCCCAAAGACGAGCTGGTGAGGAAACAGGAGCAGCTAAGCAGGAAGCTTTTGCTGGGACTCAAGGAAAACACAGAATTTGCAGCTTTGGAAGAAGGGCAGCACTGCTGGATGACAGCAAGGACGAATTTGGGGCATGCAGGGAGAAAGACAGAAAGGCAGAGGCCCAGCTGGGACTGAATTTGGTCAATGCCACAAGGGAGGAGAGAAACTGCTTTTACAAATACATCAGCAACACCAGGAGGAACGAGAACAATCTTAATTTTTATTAAATGCAGGGAGAAACATTGGCACAAGGGGTGAGGAAATCCCTGAGGTACTGATGCCTTCTCTGGGTGTCCCGAGCTCGTGGTTGCCTGCAGCAACCTTTGGCCTTCCCTCAGCAGGGACAGAAAGAAAACTACAGCCAAGCAAAAGCATCCAAGGGAATAACAACAGCCAATGAAACAGCATGCAAGCAGAGCCTAAGCAGTTCCTATACTAAATGGGGAGGTGAAGAATTCTTGGCATCCCATTAACTTCTCCTTGAGAGTCTTCCTCGTGAGCTTCTTCTCTGCATGTCTCTTCCTGGGATGCTTATCTCTCGGATTCATAGACACGCCTGATGCGTTGAATCCACGACAATTCAGACTTCTTCAACTGGGAAGCACCATGGACACTGTCAGTACAGGGGCAACTCTCGGAGGAGCTCCCTGCCCAGTTCTGCTCCACATCCTGTGCCTCCTGGTTATCCTTCCTCTCTCGCTGTGGCAGATTTACACAGAACCTGTAAAAAACAGAAAGGGAAAATAGGGATACAAAGAGAAGGCAGCTGGTGATGGAGGCTGTGGGCACCAGGGCTGCCTGTGCTCTGCTCTTCCCTGTCTGGGAAGCAGCCGCTGCAGGAGTGGGGAAGAGCCATTTCCAGGGCTGCAAACCAATGCAGTGTGCACGGTCAGTGGGGAGCAAAAGGCTTCTGGGCATCACATCCCCAGAGGTCCCTGCTCCCGGTCCGTATGCAGGGAGATTTGGCCAGGGAGGGCTGCAGCAGGTGCCAGCACCTCTCCCTGCTCGGGTGGGGTGTGTCAGCAGAGCCTAAGGGAGATGGGGAGCCCCAACAGGGATGGCAACGGCTAGAGTAGCTGGAAATGAGCGCGGGATGGAAAAGGCAACTGGAGAGGATGGGAGTGAGTTCTTCACCAGCCAATGTGGGGACAGAGTGGGGAAAAGTCGGGCAGAGCCATCAGCAGACCAGAGTGTTCTGAAAACACACAGGTATGGCTTGTGAGCACATACATTTGGGAGCGCACTGGAGCCCAGGACATCCATCCCAGCGCTGCCATGGGAAGGGCTGGTTGGGCTGGGAGCTCCTGGCTCAGGAGCTCAGGACCCCCTTCCCAGGGCTCCCCCAAACACGATGTGTTTGAAACACAGCCAGGGCAGTCCTGGGCACTGGCAGCACCTGCGTGGCTGCGGGGCTCCAGGAGGAGTTTCTGTGCACAGCAAAGACTCTTGGTGGCACAGCAGGGGCATGGGCAGGCAGCAGTTACCTTCTCAGGCAGAGGGTCCTGCTGTGGCAGCGTTGGCAGTCAGGTTCACGAGGTCGGGAGCGCTTCTGGGGGTGGAAAATGGGAGATTTGTAAACATTGGCTTTCCTGTAATATTCAGCCAAAGAGGAGAGGGAGAAAACTCTCATTGCTGTGTGGCTGAAGGCAGGAGAGCAAAGCAAAGCTGGGGAGAGTGGGGACAGAAGGCAGGACCAGCTTCCCCCAGGCAAGCTGAACCCTGCTGAGCCAGGCACTGTGGAAGCTGCCACAACCTCCAGGCTTGGAAAAACATCTCCCATGGTACCAGCATGTGCAGGGGCATCTGCAGGGGCACCTGGGGCTCATCACCTGGGCACTCCAGCTACGAGACAGACAGCTGTGTGTCAAACAAGACACTGGCTTACCTGGAAGACACACTTCACTATCAGATAAACGAAGATGAAGAAAAACAGCAAAGCCACAGAGATGATGACGTACACCACAACCTCCAGATTCTGCAGTGAGGAAAGGAAGGAAGATGACATTGGTCAGAGGATTGATCCTTCCATTCTCCTTGGCCCAGAAGGACACAGGCAGCGGTGCCCAGCAGCTCTCCTACCTTCCTTGGCAGTTTCTTGCCTTTCCCCAAAGCCATGTGGATGATCATGTTCTCCTGCTGAGGACACTGGTCCATGGCATCAGAGGCTTCCTGGTTCTCTTGCCTCTCACGGAGCACATTTACTAGCAGCCTGGTCTTTGAGACCATCTTGGCACAGGCCTGCTTCAGCTGGGGCAGGCTGCAGTCCATCTTCAGGGTTCGCTCCACGTGGGCCATGAACGTTTGCAGCCCTTTGTCCGGCCTCCAGAAGCTGCTGGTGAAGATCAAGCGCGGTTTCCAAGAGTTCTCCTGGAACCAGCGCAACGTCTGGACTGCGGGGGCTCCAAGGTTTATTGAGGGGCACGGAGCCTTTCTCCTCTGTGGTGTCAGGGGAGATCAGGGGGTGCCTGCCTAGAGAGGATTGCTCCTCTTCAGCCAAGGCCTCTCCCCAGCTGCTGGCAGCAGGGCGGCTCTGAACCGACGGGTCAGAGAGAAAATCCAGGTTCCTCTTTAGACCCTGGTCAGCTCTGGGCTTTGGCTCCACTTTGACTCCCGACCTCCAAACCTGGTACAAAAGCTGCTTATGTCCAACCCAATTCCGGCTGTCGTCCCTCTTGTGCCGTTTGTGTCTCCTGATGTAGTTCCTCCTGGGAGCTGGATCTTCCTCCTCATCTCTGCGTTGTCCAGTGACAGAGGCACCGTAAGCACGGTGTAATCCACCACCTACATCCGAGGGGTTTAATCGGTGTCGGTTTAAATGTGACTGCATCTCCTGTTGATCCCAGCTTGAGGGTGTCTTTTCCAACACGTCCTTCAGCCGGGGAGGCTGGCGCTGGTATGGGAGAAGGCTTTTTGCAGTCTGGATGCTTTTGGACGTGTGCAGTTTCTTCATGTGCAGCTTCTTCTTGAGCTGGGTCCTCACGTCATCAACACTTGGTATGCCTGTGTTCTCCAAGAGATGCTGAGGGGGATAGGAATTGCTTCTGGAATTGTCCAGGCTGCTGACATCATCCTCAGCACTTGGGGTCAAGGCAATCACAAGTGTTGCAGTTCTGTCATCTCCCAGTGAAGGCTCCTTGGGCTTGAGGTTCAACATTGGGCTGGTGCTCAGCGTTCTGGGCTGTTCCATGTCCAGTGTTTCTCCCCGTGTCTGTACCAGACTTCTTTGAGCTGGAGAACACCAAGAGAGCAGGTCAGCGGCTGAGCACAAACACAGGCTCAGAAGTTACCCCGAGCTGCAGGAGCTCGTCTCAGGGCCAGGCAGGGCGAGAGCAGAGTGGGAGATGTGTTGTGGAGGGGAGAAGAGCCCTTCAATCCATCCCATTATGCCATTATGCCCTTTTCCCTACACCTTTGCACTGGGGATCCCAGGGAGCCGTTCCTACTCCAGACAGTATGTGACACACAAGATCTGGACAATCAGCAGGAACTTTCCAACCCCAGGTGTTTTGTCCAAGTCCTGTACTCCAAGAGGAGATCAGGACCCCCCAAGTTGTGGCAGTGCTGCAGCATGTCCCCAGGCTCAAGAGAAGTGGCAGATTTGAGCTCCCCCCAGCCCCTCCGGACACCAACCGCACTGCGGGGCGCTGGTGCTGCACAGCTTCTTGCAGGGGAACAGGATGCTCCTGCACGGGCTCTCGGTGAAGGGACTCTCCTTGCACAGGCAGCAGGCCACTTCCCTGGGCACTTGGCTAAAGACAAGAGGAGATTATTGCAGGAATACCCAGCCCATGGCTCCCAGACCAGCTCAGGGAGCACACGGATACCACGCATGGGACTTGTGCTCCATTGTGTGCCACAGCTCTGGAAAAGTCCCCTCACTCCGAATGCAAAACATTCCAAAGGGGATTGAATCCTGCAATGTGGAACTGCTCCCAAAATACCACGTGGCACAGAAATGCACCCGCCTGCCATTCAAACTCCCCTGTGAGAAACCTGCAGCAAGTCACCCAAAAGGTGAAACTACGCCTCTGAGCTGCTGAGTATTTGCAGGCTGCCAGGAAGAAGCAGCCACTCTTGAGCTTACTGGGATTCTTCTGCCTGTGTGGCACAGGGTTTTGTTTCCCCAGCAGAGCCCTTGTCCCAGCACTCGGGGCCTGCTGGCACCTGGGGCTCTGTCCCACACACTCACAGGGTTTCCAAGCTCAACGTGGTCTGCAGGAGCAGCAGCAGCGTCTGCGGAGTCACTTGGGTGGCACTCAGGTCTCTGCAAGCATTGGAAAGACCTCATTAAATTCTCCAGTGACCTTGCCACACCTCTGATCTGAGAGCAAGCCCAGGGCCCTGGTGATCGTGGTGCTCTTGGCAGAGGCATCCACTTGTGCCTGCTCAAAGAGAAGCCATTGCAGAGCCCAGCTTCTCTCTGCCTTGCCCTGCTCTGTACCAGGCCATTGTTGGAATCAGGAGCGAGGTCCTGCAGCTCTTGTGGCACACAGATGCCACCAGAAAGGATTGTGCCTCTCCTGACCCTCCTGCTACCTACCACTGAGGGCAGCTCCAGTCCCTGAAGGAGGCAGGAGCCTGGAGCTGCTGGCACGAGTGCTCCAGCAGGAGTGCACTTTATTCCCAGAGCCCTGTGGCCACTCCACGGCCCCAGCCCTGGATGGGCTCTCATCCCTGAAAGTTTGTCTCCCAGTTCCTGGCTTGCTTTCCAGCTGGGGACACACAAGCACCGCTGGACCTTTGCCTTGCTCTGCTGGAGCCAGGGGTAGCTGTGTCTCCAGCAGACTAGGCTGGGCAAGAGGAAGATTTGCTGCTGCACCTCCCCTGCTTTCCTGAGAACAGGGCGCTCGAGAGAGACACAGATCTCTGTGGATCTGCTCCAAAGCAGCCAACACTTACAGAGACATCACCGAGGGCAGCTTGAAGAAGGCAGCGTCAGCAATGACAGCCAGCGGGTTGTGGCTGAGGATCCTGAGGAACAAGAGAGCTCTGTCAGGGCTGATGGCAGGGACGGGAGCTGGGTGTGCCGGGCACGTGGCGATGGCCTGGCCGGTGTCAAGGAAGCCGTGCAGGAGATGAGCAGGGCAGGGGAAAGGGCCCTTCCAGCTGCACGCTCCTGCTGCTCCCTGGCTGACATCCACAGGCACAGTCAGGGCTTTCCAGAGGGCACAGCTGCTCTTGCCTACTGACCCTGCAGAGAGCCTGCAGAGACTCGCCCTGCCATGCCTTTCTTTAGCCCTGGGGCCACTTACACCTCCTGGAGAAACTGCATCCCGTGCCAGGCCTGGAAAGTGCCGCTGCGGATCTGCGTGAGGCCATTCCCAGAGAGGTTTCTGGGGAAAGAGGAGGTCACACAAAGGAATGGGGCCTGTCCTACGGGAAGAGGGAGCAAGCAGCATCTCTTGGGAGGAAAGGTGCAAATCCAGGATGGAAGAGGGAGGAAACTGCTGCTTTCTCAGTGTTTGTAGCCTGAGCAGGAGGGGAAGTGAAGGGCACAAGTGCTGACGCTATTTCTGTGCCAGGGTGCAGCCAAGGCTGCAAGAACTGGCTGCTCTGATGGCTCCTCTCTGTGTGGATAACCCTGCTGGGATCTGTCCCCTTGGTGTGGCTGGGCAGCCATCACCATTGACCTCTGCAGCTAAGCTGGGCTCTGAGCAGGGCAGGTTTAGGGACAAGAACAGGAGCATTTTCCAACACAGGAAAGGCGCCCATTGCAAAGACTGCACTGAAAACACCAGAAAGCAACTTGATCACTCACAGAAACTTCAGGAAAGGCAGTGGCTCAAAAGCCCGTTCCTCAATGGTCAGGATCTCATTGCAGGACAAATCCCTGTTGCAGTTAGAACACCAAAAATGTCACTTCCATTTGCCCTGTCGCTTTCCCTTGCCTCTGCAGCCTTGATCCCAGCAGGGACAAAGGCCACGTGCCCACGGCTGTGGCGGGGCTGGGCAGCAGGGCCCCAGGGAGGGGCAGGCAGGAGCCCCTGGCCCTGGGCAGGGCACGGTGCTTACAGGTGCTTCAGCAGGAACAGCCCCTCCAGGGAATGGCTCTTCACTGCCAGCAGCTCATTGTCCCTGAGCACTCTGCAAGGGGACACAACGGGGACATTGTGACAGCGGCCACTGGCCAGCAGCAAATGGCACTGTCATGGGAAAATCTCCTGCAGCAGCTTGACTGAAGCATCTCTTGGGGCCACTGCAGGCATCGTCCCCACTCCTGGCCAGAGCAGGCATTTGCTCCTGGCCGGCTGAAGCTGCCACAGCTTGATCCCTGGGCAAACAGACACAGGGACAGTGCCCTGGGCTGCAAGAGATGCAGCTCATGGCATTTCCTGCCATGCTGGGAAGCCCTGGTGATTCACACCCCTCCCTGCACAGCAGCAGAGCTCTGAATCCCTCTGGAAACCGTGGGGGCCAGGCTGCTGCTGCAACCCAAGAGTAAAGGACGGAAAATACCCAAACTCCTGCCATTTGCAATGCTGCAGGCGCTTACAAGGTCTCGGTCCATGGGTACTCCTTCCAGGTGTATTTTCCAATAGTAGCAATGGAGTTGCCAGTGAAATCGCTGCAAAGAAAGCAAAGACCCCGGCCCCTCTCAGGAAAACCCACGCGGGCTTTGCCTGCAGAAGGCCCAGCGTGCCCAGCCTGGCTTCACCCTCCTGCTGAGCTCAGGCCCCCAAACCCCCCCAGTCTCTGCCCAGGGAGTCCCCCGGGTGTCCCCCATGGGGTTTGCAGCACCAGGAGCCAAGCAGGGGCAGCTGCAGGGCTCTGTGGGGCAGAGGGACTCACAGCACGGTGAGGGCGTGGTGGCGGCTGGCCGGGGGCACGGTGGCCAGGCCGGAGTGCCGGCAGTCCAGCTGCCCAGGCTGTGGGCAGTGGCAGGGCTCTGGGCAGAGCTCCTTGGCCACTCCTGGCGAGGGGGCCGCTGCCAGCAGCAGGGCCAGCAGGAGCAGAGCACGCACGAGACGTGTCACCAGGTCCATGGCGAGGCAGGACTGGCTGCAGTCACCTGGAACGCAGAGCTGAGGTGCAGCTGTGGCAGCTGCTGTGTCACAGTGGTGCTGCCAATGTCACAGTGGTCCCTCTCATGTCGCTGCAGCACCATGTCACCGTGGTGCTGGGTGACATCAGAGCTTGCAGCAAACGGGCCCTCAGGCGATGCTGTCACCAAATGAC
>NW_024879545.1:235226-261240 GCF_009819885.2 Catharus ustulatus
CGTACAAGTGTATTTGAATGTTTCCGAGCGTGTGCGAGTTTGCCGGCGATTGCCTGAGCTTGGCCGAACGTTCCCGAGCTCCAGAGTGTGTCTGTATGCTCCCGAGAATGTCCGACTAGTCTCGCTTGAGTGTTTCCGGCTTCGCGCAGAGAAGCCTTTCCACAACACTCGCATACATGCGAGAACACTCGGGCACAATCACGAGAACTCGGGCACTCTCCCACACACTCGGGCACACTCGAAAACACTCCCATCTGTTCAGAAACACACTGGCACGCTCAAATACACTTAGGCACAGTCGACAACACTCGGGAACATTCAGGCAAACTCGGGAGCATGTCGACTGTGCTCGAACGTTTTTGGGTGTGCCTGAGTGTGCTGTAGTATGCTCGAGTGTATCTGTGTTTGTCTGGCATCGTTTGAGTGTGTCGGAGTGTGTTTGACTGCCCGAGTGTTCCCGAATTGCTGTCCGCGTTGTCGAGCGCGTACAAGTGTATTTGAATGTTTCCGAGCGTGTGCGAGTTTGCCGGCGATTGCCTGAGCTTGGCCGAACGTTCCCGAGCTCCAGAGTGTGTCTGTATGCTCCCGAGAATGTCCGACTAGTCTCGCTTGAGTGTTTGCCGGCTTCGCGCAGAGAAGCCTTTCCACAACACTCGCATACATGCGAGAACACTCGGGCACAATCACGAGAACTCGGGCACTCTCCCACACACTCGGGCACACTCGAAAACACTCCCATCTGTTCAGAAACACACTGGCACGCTCAAATACACTTAGGCACAGTCGACAACACTCGGGAACATTCAGGCAAACTCGGGAGCATGTCGACTGTGCTCGAACGTTTTTGGGTGTGCCTGAGTGTGCTGTAGTATGCTCGAGTGTATCTGTGTTTGTCTGGCATCGTTTGAGTGTGTCCGAGTGTGTTTGACTGCCCGAGTGTTCCCGAATTGCTGTCCGCGTTGTCGAGCGCGTACAAGTGTATTTGAATGTTTCCGAGCGTGTGCGAGTTTGCCGGCGATTGCCTGAGCTTGGCCGAACGTTCCCGAGCTCCAGAGTGTGTCTGTATGCTCCCGAGAATGTCCGACTAGTCTCGCTTGAGTGTTTCCGGCTTCGCGCAGAGAAGCCTTTCCACAACACTCGCATACATGCGAGAACACTCGGGCACAATCACGAGAACTCGGGCACTCTCCCACACACTCGGGCACACTCGAAAACACTCCCATCTGTTCAGAAACACACTGGCACGCTCAAATACACTTAGGCACAGTCGACAACACTCGGGAACATTCAGGCAAACTCGGGAGCATGTCGACTGTGCTCGAACGTTTTTGGGTGTGCCTGAGTGTGCTGTAGTATGCTCGAGTGTATCTGTGTTTGTCTGGCATCGTTTGAGTGTGTCGGAGTGTGTTTGACTGCCCGAGTGTTCCCGAATTGCTGTCCGCGTTGTCGAGCGCGTACAAGTGTATTTGAATGTTTCCGAGCGTGTGCGAGTTTGCCGGCGATTGCCTGAGCTTGGCCGAACGTTCCCGAGCTCCAGAGTGTGTCTGTATGCTCCCGAGAATGTCCGACTAGTCTCGCTTGAGTGTTTCCGGCTTCGCGCAGAGAAGCCTTTCCACAACACTCGCATACATGCGAGAACACTCGGGCACAATCACGAGAACTCGGGCACTCTCCCACACACTCGGGCACACTCGAAAACACTCCCATCTGTTCAGAAACACACTGGCACGCTCAAATACACTTAGGCACAGTCGACAACACTCGGGAACATTCAGGCAAACTCGGGAGCATGTCGACTGTGCTCGAACGTTTTTGGGTGTGCCTGAGTGTGCTGTAGTATGCTCGAGTGTATCTGTGTTTGTCTGGCATCGTTTGAGTGTGTCGGAGTGTGTTTGACTGCCCGAGTGTTCCCGAATTGCTGTCCGCGTTGTCGAGCGCGTACAAGTGTATTTGAATGTTTCCGAGCGTGTGCGAGTTTGCCGGCGATTGCCTGAGCTTGGCCGAACGTTCCCGAGCTCCAGAGTGTGTCTGTATGCTCCCGAGAATGTCCGACTAGTCTCGCTTGAGTGTTGCCGGCTTCGCGCAGAGAAGCCTTTCCACAACACTCGCATACATGCGAGAACACTCGGGCACAATCACGAGAACTCGGGCACTCTCCCACACACTCGGGCACACTCGAAAACACTCCCATCTGTTCAGAAACACACTGGCACGCTCAAATACACTTAGGCACAGTCGACAACACTCGGGAACATTCAGGCAAACTCGGGAGCATGTCGACTGTGCTCGAACGTTTTTGGGTGTGCCTGAGTGTGCTGTAGTATGCTCGAGTGTATCTGTGTTTGTCTGGCATCGTTTGAGTGTGTCGGAGTGTGTTTGACTGCCCGAGTGTTCCCGAATTGCTGTCCGCGTTGTCGAGCGCGTACAAGTGTATTTGAATGTTTCCGAGCGTGTGCGAGTTTGCCGGCGATTGCCTGAGCTTGGCCGAACGTTCCCGAGCTCCAGAGTGTGTCTGTATGCTCCCGAGAATGTCCGACTAGTCTCGCTTGAGTGTTTCCGGCTTCGCGCAGAGAAGCCTTTCCACAACACTCGCATACATGCGAGAACACTCGGGCACAATCACGAGAACTCGGGCACTCTCCCACACACTCGGGCACACTCGAAAACACTCCCATCTGTTCAGAAACACACTGGCACGCTCAAATACACTTAGGCACAGTCGACAACACTCGGGAACATTCAGGCAAACTCGGGAGCATGTCGACTGTGCTCGAACGTTTTTGGGTGTGCCTGAGTGTGCTGTAGTATGCTCGAGTGTATCTGTGTTTGTCTGGCATCGTTTGAGTGTGTCCGAGTGTGTTTGACTGCCCGAGTGTTCCCGAATTGCTGTCCGCGTTGTCGAGCGCGTACAAGTGTATTTGAATGTTTCCGAGCGTGTGCGAGTTTGCCGGCGATTGCCTGAGCTTGGCCGAACGTTCCCGAGCTCCAGAGTGTGTCTGTATGCTCCCGAGAATGTCCGACTAGTCTCGCTTGAGTGTTTCCGGCTTCGCGCAGAGAAGCCTTTCCACAACACTCGCATACATGCGAGAACACTCGGGCACAATCACGAGAACTCGGGCACTCTCCCACACACTCGGGCACACTCGAAAACACTCCCATCTGTTCAGAAACACACTGGCACGCTCAAATACACTTAGGCACAGTCGACAACACTCGGGAACATTCAGGCAAACTCGGGAGCATGTCGACTGTGCTCGAACGTTTTTGGGTGTGCCTGAGTGTGCTGTAGTATGCTCGAGTGTATCTGTGTTTGTCTGGCATCGTTTGAGTGTGTCCGAGTGTGTTTGACTGCCCGAGTGTTCCCGAATTGCTGTCCGCGTTGTCGAGCGCGTACAAGTGTATTTGAATGTTTCCGAGCGTGTGCGAGTTTGCCGGCGATTGCCTGAGCTTGGCCGAACGTTCCCGAGCTCCAGAGTGTGTCTGTATGCTCCCGAGAATGTCCGACTAGTCTCGCTTGAGTGTTTCCGGCTTCGCGCAGAGAAGCCTTTCCACAACACTCGCATACATGCGAGAACACTCGGGCACAATCACGAGAACTCGGGCACTCTCCCACACACTCGGGCACACTCGAAAACACTCCCATCTGTTCAGAAACACACTGGCACGCTCAAATACACTTAGGCACAGTCGACAACACTCGGGAACATTCAGGCAAACTCGGGAGCATGTCGACTGTGCTCGAACGTTTTTGGGTGTGCCTGAGTGTGCTGTAGTATGCTCGAGTGTATCTGTGTTTGTCTGGCATCGTTTGAGTGTGTCGGAGTGTGTTTGACTGCCCGAGTGTTCCCGAATTGCTGTCCGCGTTGTCGAGCGCGTACAAGTGTATTTGAATGTTTCCGAGCGTGTGCGAGTTTGCCGGCGATTGCCTGAGCTTGGCCGAACGTTCCCGAGCTCCAGAGTGTGTCTGTATGCTCCCGAGAATGTCCGACTAGTCTCGCTTGAGTGTTTCCGGCTTCGCGCAGAGAAGCCTTTCCACAACACTCGCATACATGCGAGAACACTCGGGCACAATCACGAGAACTCGGGCACTCTCCCACACACTCGGGCACACTCGAAAACACTCCCATCTGTTCAGAAACACACTGGCACGCTCAAATACACTTAGGCACAGTCGACAACACTCGGGAACATTCAGGCAAACTCGGGAGCATGTCGACTGTGCTCGAACGTTTTTGGGTGTGCCTGAGTGTGCTGTAGTATGCTCGAGTGTATCTGTGTTTGTCTGGCATCGTTTGAGTGTGTCCGAGTGTGTTTGACTGCCCGAGTGTTCCCGAATTGCTGTCCGCGTTGTCGAGCGCGTACAAGTGTATTTGAATGTTTCCGAGCGTGTGCGAGTTTGCCGGCGATTGCCTGAGCTTGGCCGAACGTTCCCGAGCTCCAGAGTGTGTCTGTATGCTCCCGAGAATGTCCGACTAGTCTCGCTTGAGTGTTTCCGGCTTCGCGCAGAGAAGCCTTTCCACAACACTCGCATACATGCGAGAACACTCGGGCACAATCACGAGAACTCGGGCACTCTCCCACACACTCGGGCACACTCGAAAACACTCCCATCTGTTCAGAAACACACTGGCACGCTCAAATACACTTAGGCACAGTCGACAACATTCGGGAACATTCAGGCAAACTCGGGAGCATGTCGACTGTGCTCGAACGTTTTTGGGTGTGCCTGAGTGTGCTGTAGTATGCTCGAGTGTATCTGTGTTTGTCTGGCATCGTTTGAGTGTGTCGGAGTGTGTTTGACTGCCCGAGTGTTCCCGAATTGCTGTCCGCGTTGTCGAGCGCGTACAAGTGTATTTGAATGTTTCCGAGCGTGTGCGAGTTTGCCGGCGATTGCCTGAGCTTGGCCGAACGTTCCCGAGCTCCAGAGTGTGTCTGTATGCTCCCGAGAATGTCCGACTAGTCTCGCTTGAGTGTTTCCGGCTTCGCGCAGAGAAGCCTTTCCACAACACTCGCATACATGCGAGAACACTCGGGCACAATCACGAGAACTCGGGCACTCTCCCACACACTCGGGCACACTCGAAAACACTCCCATCTGTTCAGAAACACACTGGCACGCTCAAATACACTTAGGCACAGTCGACAACATTCGGGAACATTCAGGCAAACTCGGGAGCATGTCGACTGTGCTCGAACGTTTTTGGGTGTGCCTGAGTGTGCTTTAGTATGCTCGAGTGTATCTGTGTTTGTCTGGCATCGTTTGAGTGTGTCCGAGTGTGTTTGACTGCCCGAGTGTTCCCGAATTGCTGTCCGCGTTGTCGAGCTAGGTCAAAATTCCCATTTTTGCTCCCAAACTGCGCTTTTTGGACCCATATTTCCCATCTGGGTGACAAAATTTCCATTTTCACTCCCAAATCCTGCCTTCCAGGACTCAACTTTCTCCTTTATAGCCCCAAACTTCCCGTTTTAGATCAAAATTTCCTTTCATAGCTCCTAAATTTCCCAGTTTTGCTCCAAATTTTTCAGTTTTTAGTTCCAAATTCCCCATTATTGTTGTCAAATTTCCCAATTTAGACCCAAATTCTCCTTTTTGGGGCTGAATTTCTCTTTTTTATCCCCAAATTTCCCATTTTTTTGGTCATAATTCTCCTTTTTTGGGCTGAAAATTTCCCTTTCTGATCTCCAGTTCTCCTTTTTTATTCCCAAATTCTCCTTTCCAGCACCCGAATTCTTATTTTAGGTCCTTTTTCTCCTTTTTGCGGCCAAAATGCTCCATTTTTACTCCTAAATACCCCTTTTTGGACTCACATTTCCCAGTTTTTGCCCCAAATTTCTCATTTTAGTTCAAAATCTTCTTTTTAGCTCCTCAATTTCCATTTTTAGGCCCAAATTTCTGGCATTTAGCTGCAAATTCCCTTCTTTGGTCCCAAATTCCAATTTTTTGGCCCAAAATCTCCTCTTTGCAACCAAATTTCCATTTTTTAGACCACATTCCTCCCTTTTTCCGCCAAATTCCCCCTCTTGGACACAATTTTCCCTTTTTCACTCCAAAAAATTCCCAATTGAGCTCAAAGTTCTCCTTTTCTGCTCCCAAATTTCCATTTTTGGATTCAAACCTTCCCATCTGGGCACTAAAATTTCCATTTTTTAAGCCCAAAATCTCACTTTTTAGGTCCAAATTCCCCTTTTACTCCCAAATTTCTCTTTTCCACTCCCAAATATTCATTTCCTGGACTCAAATTCCCATTTTTGCTCCCAAATTCTCCTTTTTCAGTCACAAATCTAATATTTTTTTTCCCTAATTCCCAACTCTAGGTCAAAATTCTCCTTTTTTGCTCCCAAACTGGGATTTTTGGACCCAAATTTCCCATCTGGGTGACAAAATTTCCATTTTCACTCCCAAATCCTCCCTTCCAGGACTCAACTTTCTCCTTTTTAGCCCCAAATTTCCCATTTTAGATCAGAATTCCCTTCTTTAGCTCCTCAATTTCCCATTTTTAGTCCCAAATTTCTGGCTTTTAGCTCCAAATTCCCCATTTTCCATGACAAATTTCTCTAGTTAGACCCAAATTCTCCTTTTTGGGGCCAACATTCTCCTTTTTTAGCCCCAAATTCTCCCTTCCTGGACCCAAATTTCTACTTTTTTTCGCCCAAATTTCCCATCTCTGCTCCAAAATTTTCCACTTTTGGACCCAAAATTCTCAGCTGGGTGCCAAAATTTCCCTTTTTTAATCCCAAATTCTCCTTTTTTCATCCCAAATTTCCCTTTTCCATCCCAAATATCCCCCTTTGGATCCCATTCAATGCCCTGCCTTATCCCGGACTCCATTTCCCATCAGCCACCTCGCCCACTTCCGCTACAAACCCCGCCCATTGCCCTTTTCTTCTCAGGCCACTTCCGCTCCTGCGTCCTGCTGCTGCCGCCGTGCTCCTGCAGTTCTCCTTTTAACTCCAAATTTCCCTTTTTTAACTGTCCCAAATTCTTCTTTTCACCTCCTAAATTCCCAATTTTTGCTCCCAAATTCTCCCCTTTTACACCCCAATTCCCCATTTTACACCCAAATTCTGCTTTTTGCACCCAAAATCTCCTTTTTCACACCCAAATTTCTCTTGGTGGCTCCAAAGTCCCCCTTTGGAATCCCAAATTTTCTTTTATACACCCAAATTCTCCCTCTATGGACCCCAATTTCTCTTTTTTCTCCCCAAATTGCCCATTTTTACCTCAAAATTCTCCTTTTTAAGACACAAATTTCCCTTTTGCATCTCAAATTCTCCTTTTTTATTCCCAAATTTTCACTTCCAGGACCCAAATTCCTATTTTTTGTTTATTTCATCCTTTTTCGGGTCAAAAAATTCTCCTCTTTTATTTCCAAATTCCCATTTTTGGAACCAAATTTCCCATTTTTAGGCCAAATTTCTCATTTTTTCAGTCCTTAATTTTCCTTTTCAATCCCAAACTTCCCATCTGGACACCCAAATTTCAAATTTTTGCCCCAATTTCTCCTTTTTTAGTCCCAAACTTCCCATTTTAGATCAGAATTCCCTTTCTTAGCTCCTAAATTTCCCATTTTTAGTCCCAAGTTTCTGCCTTTTAGGTCCAATTTCCCCATTTTTGCTGCCAAATTTTGCTGTTTAGACCCAAATTGTCCTTTTTGGGGCTGAATTTCTCTTTTTAATCCCCAAATTTCCCCTTTTTAGGTCAAATTTCTCAATTTTTCACTCCTAAATTTTCCTTTTCAATCCCAAACTTCCCATCTGGACACCCAAATTTCAATATTTTGCCCCAAGTTCTCCATTTTTAGTCCTAAATTTTCCATTTTCAGGGCAAAATTCTCCTTTTTGCTCCCAAACTGGGCTTTTTTGGACCCAAATTTCCCATCTGGGTGACAAAATTTCCATTTTCACTCCCAAATCCTCCCTTCCAGGACTCAACTTTCTCCTATTTAGCCCCAAATTTCCCATTTTAGATTAGAATTTCCTTTTATAGCTCCTCAATTCCCCATTTTTAGTCCCAAGTTTCTGGCTTTTAGCTCCAAATTCCCCATTTTTCCTGCCAAATTTCCCTATTTAGACCCAAATTCTCCTTTTTGGGGCTGAATTTCTCTTTTTTATCCCCAAATTTCCCATTTTTTGGTCATAATTCTCCTTTTCTGCGCTGAAAATTTCCCTTTCTGATCTCCAATTCTCCTTTTTTATTCCCAAATTCTCCTTTCCAGCACCTGAATTCTTATTTTAGGTCCTTTTTCTCCTTTTTGCGGCCGAAATGCTCCATTTTCACTCCTAAATACCCCTTTTTGGACTCACATTTCCCATTTTTTGGCCCAAATTTCTCATTTTACTTCAAAATCTTCTTTTTTAGCTCCTCAATTTCCATTTTTAGTCCCAAATTTCTGGCTTTTAGCTCCAAATTCCCTTCTTTGGTCCCAAATTCCAATTTTTTGGCCCAAAATCTCCTATTTGCAACCAAATTTCCATTTTTTAGTCCAAAATCCTCCCTTTTTGCACCAAATTCCCCCTCTTGGACACAATTTTCCCTTTTTCAGTCCAAAAAATTCCCAATTTTAGCTCAAAGTTCTCCTTTTTGGCTCCCAAATTTCCAGTTTTGGATCCAAACTTTCCCATCTGGGCACTAAAATTTCCATTTTTTAATCCCAAAGTCTCACTTTTTAGGTCCAAATTCCCCTTTGACTCCCAAATTTCTCTTTTCCACTCCCAAATATTCCTTTCCTGGACCCAAATTCCCATTTTTGCTCCCAAATTCTCCTTTTTCAGTCACAAATCTAATATTTTTTATTCCCTAATTCCCAACTGTAGGTCAAAATTCTCCTTTTTTGCTCCCAAACTGCGCTTTTTGGACCCAAATTTCCCATCTGGGTGACAAAATTTCCATTTTCACTCCCAAATCCTCCCTTCCAGGACTCACTTTCTCCTTTTTAGCCCCAAATTTCCCATTTTAGATCAGAATTCCCTTATTTAGTTCCTCAATTTCCCATTTTTAGTCCCAAATTTCTGGCTTTTAGCTCCAAATTCCCCATTTTCGGTACCAAATTTCTCTAGTTAGACCCAAATTCTCCTTTTTGGGGCCAACATTCTCCTTTTTTAGCCCCAAATTTCCCACTTCCTGGACCCAAATTTCTACTTTTTTTCGCCCAAATTTCCCATCTTTGCTCCAAAATTTTCCACTTTTGGACCCAAAATTCTCAGCTGGGTGCCAAAATTTCCCTTTTTTAATCCCAAATTCTCCTTTTTCATCCCAAATTTCCCTTTTCCATCCCAAATGTCCCCCTTTGGATCCCATTCAATGCCCTGCCTTATCCCGGACTCCATTTCCCGACAGCCACCTCGCCCACTTCCGCTACAAACCCCGCCCATTGCCCTTTTCTTCTCAGGCCACTTCCGCTCCTGCGTCCCGCTGCTGCCGCCGTGCTCCTGCAGTTCTCCTTTTAACTCCAAATTTCCCTTTTTTAACTGTCCCAAATTCTTCTTTTCACCTCCTAAATTCCCAATTTTTACTCCCAAATTCTCCCCTTTTACACCCCAATTCCCCATTTTAGACACAAATTCTGCTTTTTGCACCCAAAATCTCCTTTTTCACACCCAAATTTCTCTTGGGGGCTCCAAAGTCCCCCTTTGGGATCCCAAATTTTCTTTTATACACCCAAATTCTCCCTCTATGGACCCCAATTTCTCTTTTTTCTCCCCAAATTGCCCATTTTTAGCTCAAAATTCTCCTTTTTAAGACACAAATTTCCCTTTTGCATCTCAAATTCTCCTTTTTTATTCCCAAATTTTCACTTCCAGGACCCAAATTCCTATTTTTTGTTTATTTCATCCATTTTCGGGTCAAAAAATTCTCCTTTTTTATCCCCAAATTCCCATTTTTGGAACCAAATTTCCCATTTTTAGGCCAAATTTCTCATTTTTTCAGTCCTAAATTTTCCTTTTCAATCCCAAACTTCCCATCTGGACACCCAAATTTCAAATTTTTGCCCCAATTTCTCCTTTTTTAGTCCCAAATTTCCCATTTTAGATCAGAATTCCCTTTTTTAGCTCCTAAATTTCCCATTTTTAGTCCCAAGTTTCTGCGTTTTAGGTCCAAATTCCCCATTTTTGGTGCCAAATTTTGCTGTTTAGACCCAAATTGTCCTTTTTGGGGCTGAATTTCTCTTTTTTTTCCCCAAATTTCCCCTTTTTAGGTCAAATTTCTCAATTTTTCAATCCTAAATTTTCCTTTTCAATCCCAAACTTCCCATCTGGACACCCAAATTTCAAATTTTTGCCCCAATTTCTCCTTTTTTAGTCCCAGATTTGCCATTTTCAGGGCAAAATTCTCCTTTTTGCTCCCAAATTGGCTTTTTCGGACCCAAATTTCCCATCTGGGTGACAAAATTTCCATTTTCACTCCCAAATCCTCCCTTCCAGGACTCAACTTTCTCCTTTTTAGCCCCAAATTTCCCATTTTAGATCAGAATTTCCTTTTATAGCTCCTAAATTCCCCATTTTTAGTCCCAAGTTTCTGGCTTTTAGCTCCAAATTCCCCATTTTTGGTGCCAAATTTCCCTATTTAGACCCAAATTCTCCTTTTTGGGGCTGAATTTCTCTTTTTTATCCCCAAATTTCCCATTTTTTGGTCATAATTCTCCTTTTTTGGGCTGAAAATTTCCCTTTCTGATCTCCAATTCTCCTTTTTTATTCCCAAATTCTCCTTTCCAGCACCTGAATTCTTATTTTTGGTCCTTTTTCTCCTTTTTGCGGCCAAAATGCTCCATTTTTACTCCTAAATACCCCTTTTTGGACTCACATTTCCCATTTTTTGGCCCAAATTTCTCATTTTACTTCAAAATCTTCTTTTTCAGCTCCTCAATTTCCATTTTTAGTCCCAAATTTCTGGCTTTTAGCTCCAAATTCCCTTCTTTGGTCCCAAATTCCAATTTTTTGGCCCAAAATCTCCTCTTTGCAACCAAATTTCCATTTTTTAGTCCAAATTCCTCCCTTTTTGCACCAAATTCCCCCTCTTGGACACAATTTTCCCTTTTTCAGTCCAAAAAATTCCCAATTTTAGCTCAAAGTTCTCCTTTTTTGCTCCCAAATTTCTAGTTTTGGATCCAAACTTTCCCATCTGGGCACTAAAATTTCCATTTTTTAATCCCAAATTCTCACTTTTTAGGTCCAAATTCCCCTTTGACTCCCAAATTTCTCTTTTCCACTCCCAAATATTCCTTTCCTGGACCCAAATTCCCATTTTTGCTCCCAAATTCTCCTTTTTCAGTCACAAATTCAATATTTTTTATTCCCTAATTCCCAACTGTAGGTCAAAATTCTCCTTTTTTGCTCCCAAATTGGCCTTTTTGGACCCAAATTTCCCATCTGGGTGACAAAATTTCCATTTTCACTCCCAAATCCTCCCTTCCAGGACTCAACTTTCTCCTTTTTAGCCCCAAATTTCCCATTTTAGATCAGAATTCCCTTTTTCAGCTCCTCAATTTCCCATTTTTAGTCCCAAATTTCTGGCTTTTAGCTCCAAATTCCCCATTTTCCGTGCCAAATTTCTCTAGTTAGACCCAAATTCTCCTTTTTGGGGCCAACATTCTCCTTTTTAGCCCCAAATTCTCCCTTCCTGCACCCAAATTTCTACTTGTTTTTCGCCCAAATTTCCCATCTTTGCTCCAAAATTTTCCACTTTTGGACCCAAAATTCTCAGCTGGGTGCCAAAATTTCCCTTTTTAATCCCAAATTCTCCTTTTTTCATCCCAAATTTCCCTTTTCCATCCCAAATGTCCCCCTTTGGATCCCATTCAATGCCCTGCCTTATCCCGGACTCCATTTCCCGACAGCCACCTCGCCCACTTCCGCTACAAACCCCGCCCATTGCCCTTTTCTTCTCAGGCCACTTCCGCTCCTGCGTCCCGCTGCCATCGCCGCCGTGCTCCTGCACTTCTCCTTTTAACTCCAAATTTCCCTTTTTTAACTGTCCCAAATTCTTCTTTTCAGCTCCTAAATTCCCAATTTTTACTCCCAAATTCTCCCCTTTTACACCCCAATTCCCCATTTTACACCCAAATTCTGCTTTTTGCACCCAAAATCTCCTTTTTCACACCCAAATTTCTCTTGCTGGCTCCAAAGTCCCCCTTTTCAATCCCAAATTTTCTTTTATACACCCAAATTCTCCCTCTATGGACCCCAATTTCTCTTTTTTCTCCCCAAATTGCCCATTTTTACCTCAAAATTCTCCTTTTTAAGACACAAATTTCCCTTTTGCATCTCAAATTCTCCTTTTTTATTCCCAAATTTTCCCTTCCAGGACCCAAATTCCCATTTTTGGTTTATTTCATCCCTTTTCGGGTCAAAAAATTCTCCTTTTTTATCCCCAAATTCCCATTTTTGGAACCAAATTTCCCATTTTTAGGCCAAATTTCTCAATTTTTCACTCCTAAATTTTCCTTTTCAATCCCAAACTTCCCATCTGGACACCCAAATTTCAAATCTTTGCCCCAATTTCTCCTTTTCTTTCCCAAATTTCCCAATTTCAGGGCAAAATTCTCCTTTTTTGCTCCCAAATTGGCCTTTTTGGACCAAAATTTCCCATCTGGGTGACAAAATTTCCATTTTCACTCCCAAATCCTCCCTTCCAGGACTCAACTTTCTCCTTTTTAGCCCCAAATTTCCCATTTTAGATCAGAATTCCCTTTTTTAGCTCCTCAATTTCCCATTTTTACTCCCAAGTTTATGGCTTTTAGCTCCAAATTCCCCATTTTCCGTGCCAAATTTCCCTATTTAGACCCAAATTCTCCTTTTGGGGGCTGAATTTCTCTTTTTTATCCCCAAATTTCCCATTTTTTGGTCTGAATTCTCCTTTTTTGAGCTGAAAATTTCCCTTTCTGATCTCCAATTCTCCTTTTTTATTCCCAAATTCTCCTTTCCAGCACCTGAATTCTTATTTTTGGTCCATTTTCTCCTTTTTGCGGCCAAAATGCTCCATTTTTACTCCTAAATACCCCTTTTTGGACTCACATTTCCCAGTTTTTGGCCCAAATTTCTCATTTTACTTCAAAATCTTCTTTTTAGCTCCTCAATTTCCATTTTTAGTCCCAAATTTCTGGCTTTTAGCTCCAAATTCCCTTCTTTGGTCCCAAATTCCAATTTTTTGGCCCAAAATCTCCTATTTGGAACCAAATTTCCATTTTTTAGACCTAATTCCTCCCTTCTTGCACCAAATTCCCCCTCTTGGACACAATTTTCCCTTTTTCAGTCCAAAAAATTCCCAATTTTAGCTCAAAGTTCTCCTTTTTTGCTCCCAAATTTCTAGTTTTGGATCCAAACTTTCCCATCTGGGCACTAACATTTCCATTTTTTAATCCCAAATTCTCACTTTTTAGGTCCAAATTCCCCTTTTACTCCCAAATTTCTCTTTTCCACTCCCAAATATTCCTTTCCTGGACCCAAACTGCCAACTTTTGCTCCCAAATTCTCCTTTTTCAGTCACAAATTTAATATTTTTTATTCCCTAATTCCCAACTGTAGGTCAAAATTCTCCTTTTTTGCTCCCAAATTGGCCTTTTTGGACCCAAATTTCCCATCTGGGTGACAAAATTTCCATTTTCACTCCCAAATCCTCCCTTCCAGGACTCAACTTTCTCCTTTTTAGCCCCAAATTTCCCATTTTAGATCAGAATTCCCTTTTTTAGCTCCTCAATTTCCCATTTTTAGTCCCAAGTTTCTGGCTTTTAGCTCCAAATTCCCCATTTTCCGTGCCAAATTTCTCTAGTTAGACCCAAATTCTCCTTTTTGGGGCCAACGTTCTCCTTTTTTAGCCCCAAATTCTCCCTTCCTGGAACCAAATTTCTACTTTTTTTCGCCCAAATTTCCCATCTTTGCTCCAAAATTTTCCACTTTTGGACCCAAAATTCTCAGCTGGGTGCCAAAATTTCCCTTTTTTAATCCCAAATTCTCCTTTTTTCATCCCAAATTTCCCTTTTCCATCCCAAATGTCCCCCTTTGGATCCCATTCAATGCCCTGCCTTATCCCGGACTCCATTTCCCATCAGCCACCTCGCCCACTTCCGCTACAAACCCCGCCCATTGCCCTTTTCTTCTCAGGCCACTTCCGCTCCTGCGTCCCGCTGCCATCGCCGCCGTGCTGCTGCACTTCTCCTTTTAACTCCAAATTTCCCTTTTTCTCTCCCAAATTCTTCTTTTCAGCTCCTAAATTCCCAATTTTTACTCCCAAATTCTCCCCTTTTACACCCCAATTCCCCATTTTAGACCCAAATTCTGCTTTTCGCACCTAAAATCTCCTTTTTCACACCCAAATTTCTCTTGAGGGCTCCAAAGTCCCCTTGCTTTTGTACTAGAACAAAACCTACACTGCATGAACCAGCTGGCCCACAAAAAAAAACAGTTGTGGGAAGACTGCTTTCCCCGTGGGAGGGACTCACACTGCAGCAGGTTTGGGTGGGATTGCTACTAATGAAAATTAGAACCATGTTGGAGAAGTTAATAAAGTACTGTCTCCTGTGGGAAGGAACCCACAGCAAAGCAAAAGAGACTCCTCTCCCTAAGTGAACTAAAGAAAGGTTTTTTAGAAGTGACAAACTGACTAAAACCCCCATGTTTTGTCTCCCTGCTTTGTTTGTGGGAGGGGAAGAAGGGCTGGGGGTTGAAAGGTGTTTTAAAAATTTGTTCTAGTTCTCATTACCCTCTTTAAATTCTGTTAATAACTTTTTCTTTATAATTTTTAAGTTTTGAACCTGTTTTGCCCTTAAAGTGTTTTCTTCCCAATCCTTACCTCTGTTGAAAGAAGACGCGGGAGACGAGTCTCATGCTATCATGATCAACAAGTCTCAACTTTATTATAATGCTGTTGTCCTTTTATACAGTAAATAATTAAGCTCATGCATATTGCAAAACTATAGCTCATGATTGGTACAAGTATTTATCAGCCCTTTGACGCATATCGGAAGCCTTGCAGTTACAGTTGTATCTTTTCATATGCTTTTCCCATACCATGCTGTTATACTCCCTTGATATTGTTCCTCTTCTATCCCTGCAAGGGCATTCTGTCCTTGCTGCAACCCTTGTTCACACTTTAACCAGTCTGCTATTATCCCATATGTCCTTTGTCTCTCAACCACTGCTCAGTGAGACTATCCACACTTCCCCCGTTTTCTTTATGTGCTAGCAGAGCAGTGGCTGTGCTGTCTGCGATCATTCTATTTAGAGCCTTTCTAAGACATGTGCAAAAGCAAGGCACAATTAGCATAAGTGCAAAAAGAACTATCCCTATAATGATCAGATGTTGCAGGAGAGAAGTCAGCCAAGGTCCAAGACCTAAACTTCTTAACCAATCATTAAGGCCAAACCCTGTGTCCTCTTGCAAGTGCGATGTTAAAGTAGCCAATTTAGTCCAACTGGGCATGTATTGACACAGAGTGATCTGACAAATTCATACAGCACATTCCTTCGAAATCTTGGCACCCATGACCATGAGCTAACAAAAGAAAATCTATGGCGGCTCTATTTTGTAATGTTGCATGACGGATTGAGTTCACATCTGTCAGGAGGCCAGATATAGCAATTGATGTTGCATTAGTTTGTTTTGCCAACCAACAACCTAATTTATTTAAGGTGGTCAAGGCATGTGCAGTACCTACTCCTGGTACCAGAGATCCTAGGATTCCTTTCTCCTCGTGACCAGAACTGAGCCTGATCATCACACTCAGGTTGGAAGGCATGTTGGAAGGCATGTGTCATCCTTTTGGCTCGCTTATGTTTCTTATATTGTTGGATAATCATAGATGTATTTGGTGACAATAGGGTTAGTCTCCCTAAAGTACATGGACCTCCTTCTAACTTTGAGGGTACACCAGGCCAGGCTCGATCTCCACAAATCAAAAATATTCCTTGAGGTAACTGTATGGGCATGTTGGAGGATTTTGAGATATTTGGACTCGTGTAATTGCACCACATGGATGCGTTCTGATACACTTTTAGAATCGGATTGGCATTAATCGGCAGTGATTGGCCCGTTCCATACCCTCGGTGAACACTAGTCCAATTAAATCGAACACAGAAATCAGCCTTTACTGTACCTAAAATTTCTAGCTCTTGTGGTTCCTGGGTCGCCCGTGGGAAATGTGGGACCACTAAATCCCATTGGTCAGCGTACGACCGTGATTCATTGGTCTGGCATAAAGGTACAGTACCGGTAGGACAAGGCAAATTGTCTAAGGGCAACCCCACCAAACAGGTAGAAAAACGATTGCCAGCTGAGGACAAGGACAGACAAATAGCCTCTTGGCCTGTTTGATTAGCTAATGTCACCCAAACGTTTTCTTTTGGTTGTGCTGGGGCCCAAATGTCAATTGTCTGGACTAGGGTGACTACTCCTCCTATTATAAGGAGTATCATGGCACTTGCAGTGCTCATATTGATAATTTGAACAGGGCTTTGACTAGGTCTGGATTCCTGTCCGGAAGGGCCTCTAACTCTCGGGGGCCTTGCCTGTTGCGTGGAGACTCACAGCAGAAGGCAAGGATCTTACTAGCCCTACTTTGTTTTATGTATTTCACCGTATGCTGGATCGCCCACTTGACTCGTAATCTGTCCCAATCCTCTCTGTTTTCAAAGAGCAGCAGGGCTTCCCCAAGGGAGCGGGTTTCTGTCAACTGCTGGGCGTCTCTCTGCCACGATTCTGTCTGCTTATGGAACATGCATGTGTGGCAAAGCAGAAGCGGATGACCCCACTGTGATTTTATCACCTTCCTCCCGCAACCCCCACAAATCATTAACACCAGCGCTCTACCGTTATAACGCTTGCCGTGGCCCTGGCATGATAGACATTTTAACGTGTCTAGTACCCAGTGTTCACGTTCACACCTGTCCAAAACACCTCTAGCAATGTTATACTCAGGATTTTCCTAGTCTCATTTCAATGGCCTTTTGGATAGGCTCTGTAGCTCCTCCACACAGCGCTGGAGATACAGTCTATTCCGCAGGAGGTTCAGTTCCGGGTCGGCAGTCGTTGCCGGGAACATTGACTGGTCGAGCCCACCAGGAAGGGACCCACAGAGTACCTGAGGGGGTGGAAACACATAAGTAACCTCTGCCCCAGTATAATACCTTGGCTGGCGCCTGCCATACCCCCGTTTTGGGGTCCTTATACCTAACCCATACTTCCTTCGTGGGAGCCTCCCTATTTATGCCAACTTGGTGACGGATGGCTGACGGCTCCTTCTGTTCCCCGAACACACACAAATAATTGATAACATACAATGCCTTGGCAAGTTTTGTATGGATATCACTCTGTTCCTCCATCTTATTAATATATCGCTTCAGCGTACCATGGGCCCTTTCTATAATCACCTGTCCTGTGGGGGAATGTGGAATCCCTGTTATATGCTTGACTCCCCACATATCTAGGAACCTGTTTACTTTACCACCCACATAGGCAGGGCCATTGTCTGTCTTTATTGTTCCAGGGACCCCCATTACAGCAAAACAGCTAGTGAGATGTCTTATGACATGGAGAGCTTTTTCCCCTGCTTGGGCGGTTGCCCACATAAACCCACTAAAGGTGTCGATGGTAACGTGCACCCATCGCAGTCTACCAAAGCTTGCCACATGTGTGACATCCATCTGCCAGATCTCATTTGATTTGAGACCCCTTGGATTCACTCCAAGTCCTAAACCCAGGCCCCCATTATGTTGACTACATACAGGGCAAGCCCTCACTATCGCTTGCGCATCCGTCATTTTTATATTGAACTGTCTGACTAGGCCTTTTGCATTGTGATGAAACAGTCCATGAGCCTCTCTAGCTGAGGCTAGGTTAGTGGCAGCTTGATCTGCGCCAACCATAACAAGCCTGTCTGCCCGCGCATTTCCTTCCCCTAGCCCAACCTCCCATTTGTGACTTCTAATATGGATAACAGAGTACGGATTTGTTCTGTCCTTGATAGCGCGCTTCAATTGTAAAAACAACTCGAGCAAACGCTTGTTTTCCACCTCCTTAATGGAGGCGTCTTCAATTCTGGCTACAACTCCAACTACATACAAGGAGTCTGAGATTAAATTCACAGGCTCCCGTATGTTAGACATAACCCATACTGCAGCAAGTAATTCCAGGGTCTGGAGGCTATCATCAGGGTGAGCCTCTAGTATTTGTTGATGCCATTTGCCCTTGACTTTCCACACCACAGCAGCTCGGCGGCTACGCTTTCCTGCATCAGTGAAAGCTGTTATTGCTCTGGCAATGGGCTTTTCTCTCCTCAGCGGCCTCACGATCCAGTTCCATTCCCCTATCCACTGCAATGCTTTTGGCACCACAGGGCCTGTATCAACAGTGGCTCCTGAAGCGAGTAGTGTGTCGGCCAACTCTGCCGAGTTTATTAGATACCAGTCCAAAGTATCCCGTTCCATGGGGAGGTGTATCGTCGCAGGCTCCATGCCGCTGATTTCCGCTGTCCGTATGCGACCCTTCTTGATCAAAGACACCAGTTGCAAAAGTTTTGGTGATATTGTTCATCTCTGCTGAAGAGGCGGGGTTAACCATTCTAGTACCCGTATCTCCCCTGTTTTCTTTACTGTTTGCACTATGGTGCCAAGCAAATGCTGTTGTGAGGCCCAAAGCATGAGGCCAAGGGGAACTGTAGGATCCCATCGAGCCACAAAACCAGTAGCAATGCGGTGCAGTATCTTGTTCAAGCTCTGCCGCTGATGGTCATCGAGCGCTACAGGCGTGCAGGGATCAGTCCCTTTGAGTAGGGAGCGCAGGTCATTCAGCAGATCATTAGGTATTCCTACCACTGGTTTAAGCCACTGGAGATCGCCGAGAAGTTTCTGAGCTTCATGGAGGGTGGAAATCTCTGTTGCAATGTCCAATTTTTGAGGCGTAATCCGTTGGTCTGTGATAGTCCACCCAAGGTACTTCCACGGTGCCGATTTTTGTACCTTTTCAGGGGCCACAACTAGCGAAAATTCTGCCAGCATCTGAATGATGGAATCAATCTGCGCCTGTGTGAATTGTTCTTTTTGCGCGAGGAGGATATCATCCATGTAATGATATATAATAGTCCTTGGCATTTGTCTGCGCAATGGTTGTAGAGCTGCATCGACGTACAGCTGGCAGAGTGTGGGTGAATTGCGCATACCTTGGGGCAACACAGTCCATTCAAATCGTTTATCCGGTTCACCTCGATTCAAAGCAGGCAGGGTGAACGCAAATCTCTTTGTATCACTGGGATGTAAGGCTATTATAAAGAAACAGTCCTTTAAATCAATTACCAGCAAAGTCCATCGCTCAGGAAGCATGGTAGGGTTTGGTAACCCTGGCTGCAACGCCCCCATGGGTTCCATCTGTGCGTTAACAGCCCGAAGATCATGCAGAAGTCGATACTTTCCGGATTTCTTCCTGATGACGAAGATGGGTGTGTTCCATGGGCTGGTTGACAATTTTAAGTGTCCTTGCCGAAACTGCTCCTCCACCAGCAGGTGAGCTTGTTGGAGGTTTTCCCGCTTTAGTGGCCATTGCTTAACCATCACAGGGGATTCAGATTTCCACGTGAGTGGTAGCGGGAAGTCCCAAGCAATGGCACTCATGTTAAAGGGTGGTCATTTGTGAGGACTAAACCCAATTGAGACAGTACGTCACGCCCAAGGAGGTACTGTACCTGTTGGTGGTAGGGGTGCAATGGAGAACGTAACAGGAACAGTCCTACCCTCTACCTCCAGCTGCGCCACAGGGGTACGACGAGCTAAGGTCATGCCACCTATGCCAGCGACAGTTGTAGCAGAAGGGAGCGTAGGCCACTCGGTTGGCCAGTGTTCAGGCGCTAAGATAGAGGTGTCTGCTCCCGTATCCAAAAGTCCAGATACAGTGATGCTTTCTCCTTGGAGCGTAATTTTACAAGTCTTTCGAGGGCGCGATGTAAGATCCAGTGTAAGGAGAACCAAACCTCCAGTAGATCCAAAACCTTTATCCTGGCGTGGTTGTCGACAGAGGGGAGCAATACCCTTGGTCAGTTGAGGGAGTGGAATAATTTGAGCAATGCGCTGGCCCTTGGTTATTGTAAATGGTGGAAAGAGAGTAAACGCCATTATCAGAAGTTCCCCTGTATAATCAGAGTCAATTACCCCAGGCAACACAAACAAACCCTGCATGCTGGCTGATGATCGTCCAAGCAGCAGTCCTCCAGCAGGCTGTTCCCCAACAATGATTGGTCCATAAAGTCCCGTGGGTATTTTAACAGGATGGTTGTTGAACAAGGTGACGTCTACTGCGGCTGCCAGGTCCAGGCCGAGGCTTCCTGCGGTGGCTGGCTGCAGTGATCGCATGGTGACGTGACAGCTGCAACTTGTGTCCCCGCGCGGCCGCTGTTCGCACTGCTCTTGCCGTTTCCCGACTTCCTTCGGCAGGCACTGGTGTTGTGGGTATTCGATTGACACTTTCCGCACCACACTCCAGTTGCTTGGCAGTTACGACGTATATGGCCAAAGTTGCCACACCGGAAGCATTTCATGCGACCTTCATTAATTGGTCGGGAGCGGGGGCTTGCCACAGCCGCTTGGAGAGGTGCAAGGGCAGCTAACACCTGACTCTGAGCTGCTTTGGACTGCTCTTGAAAAGCTGCAGCCTGCGCTTTCATTCCCTCTCCTATCTTATCTAATGCACTGGCTAGAAATGCTTGTGGCCCTACAGGCATTGAGGATGCTTTCTCTAGCAAATCAGCTATAGTCCAATCCCCAGGCATTGTACTAACAAGAGAGCGTGTATGGGCATTGCCATTCTGCAGTATACACTGCTTCAGCAGCCCTCCTTACATAAATTCCTGTACTCCTGCCTTTGTTATAGCCTCTATCACCTTATCCACAAATGACCCTAACGGCTCCTCTCTCCCTTGTTTTATCCCCATATATATAGGCACTCCCCCTGGGGCCTTAACCTTATCCATAGCCCGTCTGGCCACAGCCATTGCCTCCCTACAGCGTTCTGGCCCCATCAAAGCCTGAGCCTCTACCCGAGCATATGCACCAAAACCCATTAGTTCGTCAAGGGTTATGCCATTAAGGGGGTCAGCAGGGCCACGTCGAATGGCCACTGACTTCATAGCCTCCTGCTGCCAATGGGCATCAAACAATAACTTCTGATGTGCTGAAAACATCAATCTAGCTATGCCCTTAATGTCAGTAGGCAATAGCACAAATGCAGAGAATATATAATCCAACATTTGCCTGGTAGGCTCACTGGCCACCCCGTAAGCCCCTACGGTGGAGCGAAACTGAGCAAGCAGCTTCCAATCCAATGACGTAATGTTGGTTTGTAGCCCGCCTGCAGTCTGAGCGTAAGTTACAGGGAATGCTAACATATCTCTTGCTACCTCTGCCATCTCTTCATCCCCCTTATCTAGACCCTCACAGGCAAGCATGTTCCACATCTGCTGCCGTTCCCTGGCCACACTCCCCTCCAAATCATCCAGGGGTGGACCCAAGGGCCCCAGAGGCGGCGGCAGAGGTGGATCGAGGACGGGGTTCCCGCCCTGATTGAGCCGCTCCGTCTCGCCCCGAGGCTGGGCGGGCGGGTCAAGCCGTTCCGCCATTTCCTCGCTAGAGGGCGCTGAAGGCACAGCAGAAGGCAGGGTAACCGAAGTGAACATGGGAGGGTTCACCGTACCCCAGTCTATACTATAGTTCTTGTTCTTTTCCTGTGCACTACGTGCCCCTTCTGCAGCCCTCTTCTCAGCCTGCATCATAAGTAACTCATTATTTACTATCTTCCACAGCTTCCCGTACTTTTTTGCTGTCTTATCATCGTCCAGGGTTAACTCCCACAATTTATCCCCGTACCTCCGCCACTCAGTCAGCATCTGTACCGAGTGAGGATTCCCAAAAACCCATAAGATACTGCGTGCTGTAGCAAAGCAGGAAGTTCCTTATCCAAGTCTATCCCCTTAACCTGCCTATGTTTCAAAGTGGCTGTTAATAACTTACAGTAATTTCACGAATACAAGCCACACCAATTTGACCAAAATTTTGGTGGAAACCCGGAAGTGCGGCTAATATTCCGGGGCGGCTAATCTATTAACAAAATTCTAAAAGCTGCCAACACGGAAGTGAGAGCCCGCGGCAGCCCCAAGCCAAGCTGGAGCCCGGCCGGCCCCGGCAGAGGTGGGAAAGCCTGGCAGAGGCGGGGCCAGCAGTGTGGGGGGCGGGCGGCAGAGCCTGAGCCAGCATGGCGGGGGAGCCCGGGAGAACTGGGGCTAGCAGTGCAGGGGAGCATGGCAGAAGCAGGAAGGCCGGCGGGTGGGGCTGCCTGGCAGCGGGGGAAGCCCAGCAGAATCGGGGCCAGCAGCGTGGGGGAGCCCGGCGGTGTGGGGGCCTGCAGTGCCGGCCAGGGCGAGGAAACGCGGCGGCGGTGCAGACGGGAGGGGGCGGCCGGCGAGCCTGGTGGCGGCGGCGGCAGCCCTGCCGGCGGGGCGAGCCAAAGCGGCGCTCGCGAAAGCGCCGCTCGGCGAGCCAAAGCGCCGCTCACGAAAGCGCCGCTCGGCGAGCCAAAGCGCCGCTCGCGAAAGCGCCGCTCGCGAAAGCGGGGCGGGGCGGGCGCGGCGCTCGCGAGGCGCGGCGCTCGCGAGGCGCGGCGCAGGGTGAGCGAAAGCGGCAGCGGGGCGGGCGGCGAGCCCGGCGGCGGCAGCCCTGCCAGCCGGGCGAGCGAACGCGGCAGCGGGGCGGTGCAGACGGGAGAGGGGGGCCAGCGAGCCCGGCGGCGGCGGCAGCACCACCCGGCCAGCCCCGCCGAGCCGTGGCGCTGAGCTGGGCCACCCGGCCCCGTCGGCAACCATGAGCGGGCCGAGCCTGCCTGGCCCCGCCCCGAGCCAGTAAAGCCCGCTATGCCGCGATCCTGTTACTAATTGGCCAATTTGTGAAAGCTGCGCACGGATTCTCGCGACGAACGAAAGTGCGGCTAATATTCGGGGTGCGGCTTATCTATTGACAAAGACAGCAACATTGTCGAGGCACCGGGGGTGCGGCTTATAATCCGTGCGGCTTGTATTCGTGAAACTACTGTATATACCGCTTGCCTGTCCATACTTACGTCAGCGCTGTTGCAGCCTCTCCAAGTCTCGGCGGCACGTATCGGCGAGACCCACCGCTGTGGCACCTCGGGCACGGGGCTCCGCTTGCCCTTCTGCCGTCCCTCTGCTTGCAGGACCCGAACCCAACGCGTCGCCAGTACTCCGCACGGCTGCCCACGGCCTCCCCCGGTTCCGAAAAGGAGCAAGGCACGTCGGGGGTCACCAATTGTTGAAAGAAGACGCGGGAGACGAGTTTCATGCTATCATGATCAACAAGTCTCAACTTTATTATAATGCTGTTGTCCTTTTATACAGTAAATAATTAAGCTCATGCATATTGCAAAACTATAGCTCATGATTGGTACAAGTATTTATCAGCCCTTTGACGCATATCGGAAGCCTTGCAGTTACAGTTGTATCTTTTCATATGCTTTTCCCATACCATGCTGTTATACTCCCTTGATATCGTTCCTCTTCAATCCCTGCAAGGGCATTCTGTCCTTGCTGCAACCCTTGTTCACACTTTAACCAGTCTGCTATTATCCCATATGTCCTTTGTCTCTCAACCACTGCTCAGAGAGACTATCCACATACCTCAACTGATTAACCCCTCTTTTTTATTTGCCCTTTCCCCCTCCTCTGCTCAACTATAGCAGAGGAAAATAAGTGAATGATTTTTTGTGAGTCCACTGGTTTTTAGCCAATGTCAAATTTCACGACAAAGGACTCTGCCAAACCCTCAAGAGGGTCATTAAAGTCCTTGTGCTCTGTCTGTGCTGCTGAACTGGGTTGGGCTGCTGGCACAGAGGCAGCTCCTGGCAAGGGCAGCAGAGAGACAGCTCTGCCCAGGAGCAGCTCCTGTGCACAGCCCAGCAGGGCTGGGGCACAGCCAGGGCATCTCAGGGACATGAGCAGGGCGCAGATAGAGCTTAAAGGTGCTCAGCATTGGGGGGATGACGGGGACCTCACTGCAAGAGAAATCTTGGCAGTGCTGTACACACTGAATCTGTGGGTGCAGGACAATGCAGGGGCAGGTCCTGGAGGCATCTGTTAAAGTTGGCACATCCCCAGTGACAGGATTTGTGAGGGGGGTGGCTGTTGGAAACAGGGAAAGACCCTGTTCTTTCACTCTGGAGGTCTCATTTTTCTTGGTGGACAACAGAATAGAGAAATTCTTAGCTCAGTTTAGAAGGAAGGACTAAAACTCCAAATCTGTTTCGGTCAGAAACTGAATAACCCAGAAATCAGCAAGTAGGGCCTTGCCACTGAAATTGCAGTTTTTCTGTCACTCATGCTAGGTCAGGAGCACTTCAGCTTCCCGGTGGGGATCCCCTGTCATCCCAAAACCAGAGATGGATTCTGCCCCAGCGTGATTGGCATCAGGGTACGTTGTGCACCCATGTCAACTAAAGCCTTGTGCTCCTGTGGTTCTGCTGTGCCAGGCCATGGATCCACACAATCCAACAGAACCCAGTATCCTTTTCCCACACCTGGCTGGAGCCAGTGCCCCTCTAGCTCTGATCATGGCACTTGTTGCTCACTTCTTGTAAAAATGACCTGGAGATCCCTTCCAGAGGGTCAGAAGTAAGATTAGTCCTTCAGTTCTGCTGACGCCCAGTAGAAACTGAGTGGCATTTTCCTTTGAAGAGTTTTCTGTGGTTAATTTTTCCTCTCAATTCCCACACCTGTGCTGCCAAGGCAGAGGTGGGATTTCCATCCCACTTCCTCATGTCTTCACCATGGCCAGGCAGGTAAAATGACAGGTTACGTCGTGGTGTGCCCCTCTCTCCCCTATAGACTCTGGTCTGTATTGGTGGGGCATGGAGCACTTGTTTAAATTGCTGGTAGTCTCCTTTAAATTGTTGAAGGTCCTTTCCACAGACAAGATGCAGGCCCATAGGGTGGAAAAGAGACTTTATTCATATTGCCAGAGTTTGGTAACCAAATTATCCACTCTTTGCATGACATCACTGCCAACAAGTTGGTATATGGTGACGGCACCTCCGTAGGAACTTCCACCACACAGTTTGTGCACACTGAACCTCATCTGGATCTACAGGGGACTGTAGGTCTGGACACAACCCTGTGCCATGTCCTTGGGATGATCCTGCCTGAGCAGGGAGGTTGGACTAGATAACTCACTCGTCCCTTCCAAACTGATTTTGTGATTCTGTGAAAGCAGGAGCAGCTCGCAAGTGATGATGGAATACGGACAGTTGGGGGAAAGAAAATTGTGCCAGTTACAGGGAGGAATGATGGCACAGGGAGTAGGACTAGGGAATACAGAGAGGAGCGATGGCACAGGGAGGAACAATGGCACAAGGAGGAGGACAGGGGGATACAGAGAGGAGCGATGGCACAGGGAGGAATGATGGCACAGGGAGCAGGACATAGCAACAGAGAATAAAACAGGAAGAGAAGCATGAGATAATCAGGAAGGCAGGGAGAAGGTTCCCCACTGGACTCCATAAAATTACACCACATAACCAATCTGATTGCCTCCTATGATGGGACAGTTCCTGGATGGATGAGGGGAGTGAAGTGGGTCCAGGCTCCCATAGAGCCCTTTGGAAGGACTCAGCAGGTGGGAGAGGTGGGCAGGGAGGAGCCTGACCTGTCCTGCCATGTAACACAGGGCTGGGAGACACAAAAGCCAGGTGAGAGCAATGCAACACTCACAGTTCTGTTTCCTCCAAACTCAAACTCAAACCTCCAAACTCAACCTGGAGAAAACTCCATCCATCCCTTCAGGGACACAAATTAGGTTTCACCTCCCAAACCCCAAACATTCTGAGGTGAAGAGATTGTGCCAGATGAGGACATTTTCTTCGTTGGTCTCCAGAGAGCCTTCCAACCCCAACTATTCTTTCACTGCCCGAAACACAGGCAAGGGCCTCAGCAACCACATTTTGGGTTGTTTTCCTCAGCTTCTAAGGTTTCCTGATCCT
>NW_024879545.1:261740-314380 GCF_009819885.2 Catharus ustulatus
GTTTGCAGTGCAGGCCACGAAGTCCCTGCTCTGCCGAAGGCAGCTTCAGGCTGTGGTGATGGCAATGGAGCGCAAGTGTGGTTGGGACACACTGCTCTGTGCTGACACCCAGCACTATGCTGTGGGTCTGCTGGCCAGGTGAGAGCCCCCTCTCCCCTCTGCCCCTGACATTTGTGCTCTGTGCCTGGGTTGCCCCATACAGTTCCCGTGGTCATGGGCCAGAGGGCCTTGTCACTGAGGGACAGCCAAGCTGACTGGAAAAGGCTGGGAGAGGAGGGTACGCAAAAGCAGCTGCTTCCCAAATGGTCCAGGCCCCATTGCAGGATGCTGGGCAAAAACCAGACCTCTGGGAGCCAATCCTGGCTCATAGTTGTGGTTACTTTTACTCCTTCTAGAGAGATGTCCCGTGTCTCCCGACACTTTTGTTCCCGCATCTTTCGCTACCTTCTCCGCATTCTCAGCACTGAGGAGCCACGTTGGGATCTGCCTGCCCTGGCATTCATTGTGGAGGTGAGCCTGATGGCCAGCGCTGCCTCACTGAGCTGCCTCCCAGCTCTCTGCCCTCTCATAACCACAGCTGCCTGGGACGGTGCCTGTGCCCTGTGCTGCCATCAGGTCTAGCACTGTGCAGTTCTGGGCTCCTGCTGGCCAGGTCCCCTGTCACTACCCTGTCTCTTTCAGGTCCTGAAGTACCAGGACTTGAGTGAACACAGTGGTAAACGTGTTCTACAAATCCTTTCACGGCACCTGTGGAGCGAGTGCAGGGAGAGGCATCGCCTGGCACTCAAGGCCCTTCTTAAGCTCATTGATGATCCCTCGATGGTGAGGAGGCAATGGCTGAAGCTGCACTGGGGAAAGCTGCCCTTTGTGATTGTCTGGGCTTTGGGTGCTGGGGCAGCTGCTTCCACCTCTCCTGCCTCCCATGTCATCTGCCTGAGTGCTCTGGGACAGGCCTTTGGCCTCTGGGGCCTGGGGCAGCAGGGTGGCATTTCACAGACTTGTGTTCTGCACAGACCAAAAAAATGCGGAGCCTAACTAAAAATCTTGTGGAACTGATGCGGGACACAGATGGAGAGATAGAGAGGATGTCAGTCACAGTACTCAGCTTTATAGTGGTCGAAAACGAGAGGCTGATAGCCAGCCCCATCACCCTGCAACTGGCTGAGGTGCTCCTGCCACTCTTTGACCATGTAAGGCTCTGTGCCCCCAGCCACAGGAAGCAGCCCAGACACTTTGTGCCCTGTGGATTTGCAGGCCAGCACCCAGCTGAGCCCTGGGTAGCCAATGCTGGGGTCTTTTTTCTTCCTTTCATACAGGATGATAGCCAGGTTCAGCAGGTGTCCATATTGATCTTTCAAGCATTGATGACTATTCTGCTGGAAAAAGAACTAACACACCTGTGGTTAGCTAGAAAGATCGTTCGGAAGACATCGCGATGTACGAGGAGTTAGGGCCCACCCTCTCCATAACGTCAGCCAATTATATGGCTGAAGGAAGTTACGTATGTAATCCTCAGTTATATAAGCCGGTGCTCACTGGCTAATAAACGCACTTCACCATCCACCCCATGGGTGTCTGTGTGTGATTTGGCCCGTCAGGCATGTAAGGTGTTGCCGACGTGTCCCGTCCTAAGAACTGGGTCGCTACGCCTCCACCTGCGAGGCAACATAGTGGTGCCGAAACCCGGGATCGCCCCCCGGTGTACAGGTGAGGGAAGGTCGCCTCTCGACGTTCGGGTGAGGGAACGTCGTCTACTGCCCCACGGGCGTAGGCGGATAGCCCCCTGACGTTCGAGCGTGGGCGGATAGCCCCCTGCTACATGGGCGTGGGCGGTCGGGTGACGGGATTCACGCTGGTTCTGGAGGGACGGTCGGAGCGGCTGGACCGACTTTGACGGGGAGGATGCTCCCAGTGCCGTCGAGATGGAGGCGCTCGGCGAGGTAATCGGGGAATTGCATAATCAGTGGGGGATAAATGTTAAAAGATTTGGAGTGCGCAGTGACAAGACTGGTAGATGTGGGTGCGATAGACCGTCCTGTGGACGTGTTGCATCCAGAATGTTGGGAAAAATGCCTCAAAGCACTCGCTAAAAATGTAATAATCACGGGATCGAGTAAATGTTTAAAGAGTTGGGGGAAGGTCATGCGAGCTCTGGAAAGGGCTCTATCGGAGCAAGAAATTTGGAAAGCAGTTTGCAGCTGTTTAAAGATAACACCTAAAGTGGGGGTGGCCGCCGCCACCCAGATCGCATCTGGCGATCGCGCGGGGTCGAAAACTAACAACTGCTCACGGCCCCAGTCCCCCATCTCATTTCCTAATCTAGCAGATAATCGTTCGCCAGACAGTGGGAAAGTTTGTGAGCCTCAGGGTATTTTTAAAGAGCTGAGCCCTGAAGAAATTTCTCAGAACCCACCGCCTTATGCGTCACAAGATGGTGCTGGGGAAGACGGAGAGGGGCAGGGCGAGAGGTCCGTTCCCGCCACAGGCATGCGCAATTGCGAACACCAGGGGGAGGGCGTGGCCGGCAAGAGGGAGGAGACCCCAAGATCCAACCGGGGAGCTCGCCCCAAAACACTCCCCTTGAAGGAGGAGAATTCCCCCAAAGAGGGGCGGAGAAGGGGAGGGGGAGAGACAGGGCGGAGTTCAGACAAAAGCCGCCGCTGGCCGGAAACGCCTTGCCATTCCACTTCCTCTGACTCGGACAGCGAGTTCGGGTGGGCCGGGCGAATGCCGCGGAGTCAGCGGTGGGAAAAACTGAGGGACAGGGAACGATACTCACCCTATACAGAGTCCGACTCTGATTCGGATGAGAACTATGCGCCAGCCACTCGTATTAAACTTACCAGTTCGTTTACACCGCGCGCGAACAAAAGGGACCCGCCGGAACCTATGCCTTTGACAAACTGGGAAAAGGTCCAAGCGGCACTTGCCGATTTGCCCGAAACAGCGGTGCGAATTTTCCCAGTTAGGAGAGTGGACAATAACTTGCCAGCATATTCCCCAGTAAACCCAAAAGACGTACAAGCTGTTGTGAAAGCCATTGCCGAGAAAGGCATTAATTCTGCCATGGTCTCTACTCTAATTGACGGCCTTTTTGGCAATGATGACATGCTCCCTTTCGACATTAAGCAGACATGCCGCATGATTTTTGACGGGGCAGGGATGATTGTATTTAAGCAAGAGTGGGAGGACAACTTGGAAAAAATGCTTGCCCGGGTTAGCGGAGACCAACACCCGCTGCGTCATTCTAGCCTGCCACGGCTGATGGGCTGCGATTCACAGATGATTAGCCCCCAGGCACAAGCCCAAGGACTACGAGCTTCTGAAACTGCCACCACCACCTGCGCGGCTAGGGAAGCCATTCGCACTGCCTGCAGGATCGTAGCCAAACCGGCTCCGTGGACTACCATCAGACAAAGTGAGAGCGAACGCTTCACCGAGTTCGTAGATCATCTTCAGACGGCTGTGGACACCTCCGATTTACCATCAGAAGCGAAGGGACCAGTTCTAGAGGGATGCCTCTGGCAACAATGTAACCAGTCTACTAAAGAGCTTTTGCGCTCGATACCACCTGGCGCCAGCCTCGCGGCAATGATCAAGCACGTTGTGAGAGAGGAGAACCTAACCCCGGTTCAAACTGCTGTCGGCGCCGCGCTGGCTCCACTTCCAGCCGCAGTCAGCGCCGCCGTAGCCGAGGTCATGGCTGTTCGAGGTTATCCCAGCCAAAACCAACCACCGCCTATGGGTCCCTCACGTTTACCGAAAGGACCCTGCTGGACCTGCGGCAGGAAAGGCCACCTTGCCCGGGACTGCCGAAGCCAGAGGCAGGGAAACGGGTGGGGGAGGGGGCGGGTGGGCCGCAAGCAGCCTCCTCCCGATTGGAACACCCAGCGGCCCAGCTATATCAACCCTGCATGGAGTGGGCAACTCCCGAACCAGTTGCCCCCCCAAGAAAGCCACCAACATTATGGCTCAATGTCTGCCCCCGCAGCAAGCACTCCCCCAGTCAACGGTCCAATCACAGCCCACCACACTCATCCCCCCGACAGACAGCCTGAGAACAGAACCCCTGGGTGGCCCTGGCAGTCCAATGCGACAAACCACCAATAGTCTGGGGAACCTGCCGAGAATACAAATACAGCTCTAACAGATTAACCTGGAGAAGCCCTACAGACCACCCTCGACACAGTACTACAGCCATCAAAGTACTTTTTCTAATTGATACCGGCTCGGACGTTACAGCCATCCCGCAGTCACTTTGGCCCCCATGTTGGAGGTTGAAAGATGCCTCCGCAGTGAGTGGAGTGGGAGGAGCCTCTGCTGCAAGAAAGAGTGCAGAGTTGATATCAATCATCGTACACGACGGAACAGATACAGAAGTCCGAGTTTATGCATATGTCCTTCCGGATGACCCACCTGTTCGATCCCTGCTTGGGCGAGACGCCCTAGCTCAACTGAATGTCAGGGTGACAAATTTACCCTGAGGGCCACTGCTGCGTACCCACCAATCCCAATCCAGCTGACTTGGAAGTCATCAGACCCCATATACGTTGAGCAGTGGCCCATACCCGAGCCTCGAATGTCCATCCTCCTCCAACTGATTCAAAGAGAGCTAGAAAAAGGACACATTGAACCTTCCATCTCCCCGTGGAACACTCCTGTGTTCGTCATACCCAAGTGCAGCGGCGAAGGATTTCGCTTGCTTCACGACCTGCGAGCAGTTAATAAGAAAATCCAGCCAATGGGTCCCGTACAGACAAGACTACCCAGTAATTCTTTCATCCCAGCAGATCAGCCTTGTGCAGTAATTGATATCAAAGACTGCTTCTTTTCAATACCCTTGCACAAACAAGACAAAGAGAGGTTCGCTTTCTCCATCGTATTCCCTAACGGACAACAACCCAACCTCCGGTTTCAGTGGAAAGTGCTTCCCCAAGGAATGGTAAACTCTCCCACCATTTGCCAAGTTGTGGTGAGTCGAGCCCTAGCACCCGTTCGGTCAGCGAACCCCCAAGCTACCATCATCCAATACATGGACGACATCTTGGTAGCGGCTCCTCTGCCCAGCCAAGTGGACAGCCTTGTGATAGCGGTCTCCGAAGTTCTGGAAACCAACAGCTTCGAAGTAGCAGAAGCAAAAGTAAAAAGAGGCCCTTCAGTCACGTTTCTGGGTGTGAAGATCAACGGCTCCTACGTATCACCTCCAGCTATCAAAATTCACCGTAACATCAAGACACTGCACAATGCACAGCAACTGGTAGGATCGCTACAGTGGTTGTGTAACATCGTCCTTATTCCACCCGAAATTATGTCCCCATTGTATGATCTCCTTAAAGGCAAACACCCATGGGAACAGAAAACCATTTCAAAAGAAGCCGCTCCCTCGCTCGACTACATCGAAGAGCAGTTGTCCACTGCAGTTCTCTCTAGGTGGAACCCACGCCTGCCACTGGATCTATACGTACATTTCACCAAAGAAGGGGGAGTCGGGGTACTAGCACAAGGATCCCCTGAGTCAGCCAAACCAGTACAATGGGTAGTTCTTGGAAGACTATCACGAGCCTTTACCCCGGGGGTGGAATGCCTTGGAAACCTGATTATGAAGGCCAGGAAACTTGCCCTGAGCCACACAGGTTTCGAACCTGCAAAAATATATTTACCTTTTCGGAAGTAGTTTTCGTCATCGTCTGTGGCAGTCTCCGAGTGCCTTGCCCTGGCTTTGTTCGGTTTCGCGGGAGAACTTTGTCACGCAGTGAAGCCCCCATGGACTCAATTACTAACCACAGTGGACATCGATCTCCCACCAAAAGTCAGGAATCGACCCTTACCAGGTCCAACCACATTCACCGACGCATCCTCAACAACTTCCATTGCAGCCGTCGTGTGGCAAGAGCAAGACCAATGGCAGTGCGTCACAAAGAGAGACGAAGCCTTATCCATCCAACTGCTAGAAGCCTCAGCAGTGGTGCTGGCTTGTGACCTGTTTCCAACCAAGCATCTTAACATCGTCACGGATTCCATGTTCGTCGCAAAACTCTGCCAAGCAATGTCCAACCCAGGCGTCTCCACCTCACCAGCTGCCATAATGATCGAAGAAGCACTCTATTCCTGTCAGGGCACCGTGTCAGTGGTGCATGTCAACAGCCACGATCCAGTCAAAGGGTTCTATCAGACAGGCAATGACAAGGCTGACGCAGCAGCGAAAGGAATTTGGACTCTTCAAGAAGCACGTCAGTTACATGAATCGCTTCACGTAGGGGCAAAGGCGCTTGCCAAACACTGCAACATCCCCGTGTCGGACGCCAAGCACATAGTAGCCACCTGTCTTCATTGCCAAAAGTCACCGTTATGGTCAAGCGGCGTCAATCCCAGAGGCCTAAAGGCCTCAGAGATCTGGCAAACGGACTTTACTTTATGCCAGCTGCTAAAACCCAGAGCATGGTTTGCCGTAACAGTCGACACTTATAGCAACATGATTGTCGCAACGCAACATGCAAAAGCCAACTCCAAGGCCACCGTCCAACATTGGCTGACCGTTATGGCCTGGCTCGGGATCCCAAAACAGATAAAAACAGACAATGGGACAAACTTCGTTTCCACATCGGTCCAAGGATTCACCACCAAATGGGGCATCACTCTGAAACAAGGCATTGCATACAACAGTACAGGGCAAGCCATAGTAGAGAGGGCTAATCAAACTCTAAAGTCTAAATTAGAAACCCTAGCCAGAGCAGAAGGGTTTACAAATGCTATTCCTCTACCTGAACAGCCACGCCTATTGGCGACTGCTCTGCTTGCACTTAACCAGTTTCCCAGAGGAGACCAAAACCGAGCCCCTTCCCAAAAACACTGGGCTGTAGAAGCCACCGAAGAGGGTCCACCAGTAACCATCAAAAACGAGCTAGGCGAGTGGGAAACAGGCTGGAAGCTGGTCTTAATGGGTAGGGGGTATGCGGCAGTCAAAAAAGATGATATCATTAAGTGGTGTCCTTTGAAATCCCTAAAACCCACGCTGCCCAATAAAACTAATGAAACCTCTGAGTTTCTTTTAACAGGTTTGCCGCTGTGATCCATCTCCGTGCCTCAGTGTCTTACTGCTATTAAGCCTGCTTTCTGCCAGCCAAGCAAAGGTGGGTACCCATCCCTACCAGCCCCACATCTGGACATTCCACAATTTCCTCACGGGCAGAATCATAGGGCGCTCCGAGACCAATGCCCCCAGTTGGACAATACGCGTACGTGACCTCTTTTCCGATGACCGAAGTTACACCGTTAACAGTTTGTACCCGATTGGGCAGGGAACATATTGGTGCCCTAGCGTTAACCCAGGAAAGAGTCACTGTACCTACCCAGGCTACTGGTTCTGTGGGCACTGGGGCTGCGAAACCATCGTGACGGGTGACCGATGGAAACCACCCAGAAAAGACGACTTCCTACAAGTCACCCATTGGCCAAGTGGCTGTGTGCCGACCAAATTCGATTACGGCCTCGATCGCGGAAACTGCACTCGCCTCACGGTCACTGTTTTACAGCCCCAACACCCGAGTTGGACCCTAGGTAGGACATGGTCAGTGTTTGAATACCTAGGCTCATCCTATACTGACCCGGCCATGGTCATACAAATCATCAGAGCTCCTCTGCCAGCAAAGCACACGATCATAGGGCCCAACAAAGCCTCAGCTCTAAAAACAAAAGCAGCAGCTGCTCCAGTAACACCTAGCCCCATAGCCACCACTCCCATGCCTAAAAATAATCTACCGCCAGCTGACATGACACCAGAAGCACCTTCGCATGATCTATTTGCCCAAATACTACAGGCCGCATTCATATCCTTAAACACCACACGCCCAAACCTCACTATGTCCTGTTGGTTCTGCTATGACGCCAAGCCGCCCTTTTACGAAGGTGTCGGTCTCACCACCCAATTCGCCTACTCCAAAGAAAGCAGTCCCAAACAATGTAAATGGGACACACGTCGTAAAGGAGTCACTTTAGAAATGGTGTCCGGTCAAGGGACTTGCATAGGTAACCCTCATTTGATAGGCCAGGACAGACATCTCTGCAACACCACAGTCACCATTAACAAACAATACTTATGGGCTGTTCCAGCTGTCCCAGGTATATGGGCATGTCACACCATGGGCACCACTCCGTGTGTCTCCATCAGGCATTTTGACACAACTAACGACTTTTGTGTTCAAGTTGTTATTGTTCCCAGGATTCTATACCATTCCGATGACGAAGTGCTCCTCAGCTACAAAGAAAAATCTTACAGGCAAAAGCGGGAAGTACTAACCTCCATTAGCCTTGCAGTACTCCTAGGCTTAGGAGCTACAGGAACAGCGACAGGTGTGTCGGCGCTCGTGTCGCAAAGACAAAGCTTAATGCAGTTGCAAAGAGCTGTGGACGAAGATCTACTCAGAATTACCGAGAACATCCAAAAGCTCGAAGAATCCCTATTTTCCTTATCGGAAATGGTAATACAGAACAGGCGAGGCCTAGACCTTTTACTGATGCAGCAAGGAGGCCTATGTGTTGCTTTGAACGAAGAATGCTGCACTTATGTAAATCATTCAGGAGTGATCAGGAAATCCGTGGCAGAACTTAGATAGACTCCGGCGGCACAGCCAAGAACTTCTGCAACAAAACTGGTTAGATTCCCTTTTTAACAGGCACCCCTGGATTTCCGCCCTCATATCCACCTTAATGGGACCAGTTACAGTTATTATACTTGTGTTCGTGTCCGGTCCCTGTCTCCTAAACAAACTAGCCCAGTTTGTTAAATCCCGTTTGAATAAAATTGATGTTATGATTTTAGAGCAAAGATAGTTAACTTAAAACATTTCAGCCGTTTGTTTAACCTGTTAACTTGATGAGTTATATAACCAAGTTGTAGCCGTGTTCTAACGTTTAAGATGTTCTGTGCAGTATTACTAACACGTTCCGTAAGTTATTACTAACCAAGTTTAACACAGCCATGAAGGCTTGACGGTTCATGGAGAGGGGGGAAATGTGGTTAGCTAGAAAGATCGTTCGGAAGACATCGCGATGTACGAGGAGTTAGGGCCCACCCTCTCCATAACGTCAGCCAATTATATGGCTGAAGGAAGTTACGTATGTAATCCTCAGTTATATAAGCCGGTGCTCACTGGCTAATAAACGCACTTCACCATCCACCCCATGGGTGTCTGTGTGTGATTTGGCCCGTCAGGCATGTAAGGTGTTGCCGACGTGTCCCGTCCTAAGAACTGAGTCGCTACGCCTCCACCTGCGAGGCAACACACACCTGAGGACACATGCGGGGGAGCCTGCTCCCACTCTTCATCCACTGCCACGATAAGAATCAGTGTGTGGCACAGGTGAGGAGTCATGGGCTGCGGGTGTCCCCCCTGGCAGGGGGCTTGGCTGCCTCCTGCTCTGGTGCCTGGTGGGCTGCAGCCTCCTCCAGTCCTGCGCCCTGTGCCCTGGGTTGTGGGACCATCTCCATATCTGTGCTGCTCTCCAGGCCTCTTGGGAAACGTTGAATTGTGCAGCCAAATTCCTAAAGACAAGGGGCCTTGAAAAACTGGTGGAAAAGAAGAAACTGTGGAAGTTTGCCGAGAGCCTGGTAAGGACGCCCTGGAAGCGGCAGGCTCAGCCTGGAGAAGCCCCCTGCCTGCGGTGCGCACTGTGTGCGGTTGGCAGCTGTGGCCCTGCCCAGTGCTGTAGCCAGGGGCCACACGGGCTCTTCTCCAGGCTCCTCTGGGCCCGAGCCGGGTGCCCACGGAGCCCCGGTCGAGTGGGGCTGCAGGGCAGGGCGGCACCGCGGCTCCCCGGGCACACCCGGCCCTCTGCCCCTGCAGAGCCCGGTGCCAGGGGCTGCTGGCCACGCCTCAGGGCTGTGCGGGCAGGGGAGGCCGGGGCGGGGTGCGGGCAGCGCTGGCAAAGGGGCAGAGCTTGGCCTGACCCTTCCCTGCCGTCGCTCTCTGCAGCTGGCCGAGGACAGGAGCCGAGCGGCCGAGCACCTGCGCCAGGCCCTGCCGTACCTGGACAGCCCACAGGAGCCCCTGCGAGAGGCAGTCATCAGGTTCATGGGTGAGCCCGGGCTCCCTCCCCGCCCCTCTTGCTACAGCTCGGCCTCAGCCCCGCCTGCTGCACCGGCAGCACCATCCGGGCCCGGTGCCATGGAGCCCCAGCTGCCCTCGGGGCTGCTGCCGCCCTCTCGCAGCCGTGCCCTTGGGCGTCAGCATGCGGCAAAGGGCCCAGGCTGAGCTCTGCCGGGCCAGGAGGGCTAGTGGCCACAGGGTTGGCAGTGCCAGTGCTGGCAGGGAACTGTGCCGCTGGGGCCGTGACAGGCTCTGTGTTCCCAGGGGTGGCCAGGCAGTACCTGAGGGAGCAGAAGGAAGAGTTCCAGTTGCTCTGCAAAGGTGAGTGAGAGCAGCAGGCTGTCAGCAGGGGCTTGCAGGAGGAACTGCAATCCCTGCTCCGGCTGCCGAGGGCTCTGCTCCCTGTGCAGATGGGGGGTGGCATGGGCAGGGCACACAGATATTCAGGGGCATGTGGGGGATTCGTGGCCAGCAGCTTTGGGCTGATCCTGTTCATCCCTGATCCCTCCTGGCCATGGGTAGAGCCGGCTGGGATGACCCTGGCACATGGATCTCCTACTGTCCATGCAGATGTGGTATCTGACCATGGCTCTGTTTCTCTCTTCCAGCCCTTGAAGAAATGGCAGATGACACCAGCCTTGCGGTCAAAGCCTGGGAATTGAAACTAGGTGCATGCTCAGGGCAGTAGAACAGCCCCCGATCTCCAGGTTGCAGAGGCTGCGAGATTGGCTCCACAGGGCATGGAGAACACGGCCTCGCCTGTCGGGACCTCGGCTGGCTGCGCTGCTGGAGATCAGCAGAGAGCTGATCTGAGAGGCTCTGTCTGCTAGGGCCACCTGAGGCAGCGGGATTTGTTTTCTTTTTTTCATCAAGTTGTTCACTTCTTCTTTTTCTTTTGCTTTAGTATAGAAATATAGCATGTTTTAGAATACACAGACTCCCAGGGGCTTTCTTTTGCTGCCGAGGGTCTGCAGGGTCTGGGAGAAGAGGGGGAGAGGTGTGCTTGTGCTCAGCAAGCTGCCCACATGTGCAGTGTTGCAGGGAAATTGGCCAGAAGCCCCTTGGCCTTTGGTGGTTGTGGTGAAAACTTTGTGCTGGTAACAGCGTGTGAGCAGGGGCCCAGAGCTGTGGGGATCCCTGCGAGACTGGTGCCGGGAGATGGCCACGGCCCCTGTCCCAGCCAGGAAGCACTGTCAGTGTCCTCCTGCCTGGCTGTTGCTGGCTGGATTGCTGAGGGCTCTGTGGTGCTTCTTGCTCAGGCTTCTCTGGAGCTCCTGTGGGGCTGCAGTGCTGCTGCCGGTCATCTTGGCCGGACTAGGGGAGACCCTGAGGGGACTGAGGCACTGGGAGGCCATGAAGGGATGAGGCGCTGAGGAGGCTCTGATGGGACAAGACAATGGGAAGGCACGAGGGTGATGTGTGAGGGAGTGGGTGCCAGGAGGCTACAAGGGGACCTGGAGGCACCTGAGGGGCCAGGGCAGTGGGAAGCCCTGAGGAACTGAGTGTCAGAGGCAATAAACAGCCCCTGGGCAGCTGCCTTGTTCCTGACACCCAGCTGCTCTGGCGCTTTCCCAGTGAAGGAGCAGGGGCTGTTTTGCAGCCATGCCCAAGAGAGACTGGAAGGGTGCCCTGTCTCTGGTCTCATTTACTTGGCTTTCTGACTGGATCTGAGGCTGGGGCTGCGATTACCTCACTTGTGGGGACCTGAACGGCACCCAGGATCCCGGCACTGTCTGACAGCGCTCCAGACACTGCCATGGTCACACATGTGACAGTCGGCACTGTGATGCTGCTTCATGTGCTCTTTGGCACACACAAAGCTCTCTGTGAAGCCCTGATGTCTCTGTTTCTGCCCTCTTCCTGACCCTGTGCAGGGATGGAGCATTGCTGTGCTTTCAGGAAGCTATTCTTGAAACCTTCCAGCATTCCAAGCTCCTTTGCCCTTTGTGGATGCTTGCCATGGAATCCCTCCCAGCTGGGTTCAGAGCATAATCAGGTGCAGTGGCTCTTCTAAAACCCAGGGGCTTCAGGGTGTTCAGCAAGACCTTGAACTCCAGTGTTGTGGTACTGGAGCTTCAGCACAGCAGGACCTTTCCAGCCTGATCTGCTCTCATTCCTCTGCATCTCTTCACAAATCACGGCATGAAGAGAATGGCAGGAGGGGCCTGTATGTTCCAGGGCTCCGGATTACCACCGCTTAGCTCCACAGAGATGCACACAAAGTGAAGAAGCCAAACTGTTTATTGAATGAAGGCAAAACAAAAGGATGCGCTGGAGGGCAAGAAAAGGGATGGCCATAGTCTGTGGGGTGGAGGGAGGGAGCTGTCAAAAGGGACAGAGAGTAAGGTGGAAGAGAAAAAAGGGATGGGCACAGTCTGAGGGATGGAAGGAGGGAGCAGTCAAACGGGAGGAATAGTGGTGGGGAGAAGAAAGCATGGGCAGTGTCTGAAGGCTGGAGGGAGAGAGCTTGTCTACAAGCAGAGAGCAGGCTGGAGCCATGTGAGCTTCCTCAGGCTCAGCTGTGCCTGGAGCTCCAGCTGGTCTCTTCTGGTCTCAAGGTCGCCTCATCTTCCATGGCACCTGGAGGTACTAATGGGATGCTGCTTCCTCTGAGCCTGCAGATGAGCATGGCTCTGCAGCTCTTTCACTGAATAACTGTTGAACAACTATGTTTGTCTTGGAAGTGCTGTCATCTTTCCTCAGGGCTTGAAGAGCTGGAAGAGAGACAAACAGAGCCATAGAAAGAGCCCGGAACTGTGGGATTCAAGGAGACCTTCCTGCCAGGGCCATCCCAACCAGCTCTTGCCATGGCCATAAGGGAGGAATGGCCAACAGGATCAGCTGCAAGGTGCTGGCCTCAGGAAGTCTGCAGGACAGCAAGTCCTGCATTCTGGGCTTGAGGGCTCCTGCCACAAGGACAGGAGACTCCTCGTAAATGATTGAGGTCAGCAAGTCCTGCAGTCTGGATTCGAGTTGCACCTGCAAAAAGAAAAGCCTTGGGAATGCCATGGGCTACCAAGTCAACCAGCCCACCCTAAGTGGCCCAGCTTGGAAGGAATCCCTCACCCCAAAGGTCTAAGACAGCCCAACAGGGTCTTTAGGAACAGCTTCAAACCATCAGCAAATGCTGCCCTGCTCTGTGGGCTCAGGGCAGCAGAAGGAGCCCCCAGGGCTGCCGACACAGCCACAGCAGGAAGGGCACAGGGCCTTGCACAGAAGCTGCCTCGGCGTCCTTGGGACACGTCCTGGCTGGTGCCATCCTAAACTGCGGCTGTGACACAGACAAGGAACGTGTGGGCCAGGGCACAATGCTGCTCTGACCCCTGGGGCCCAGGAAGCACTGAAATCAGCAGGTGTGGCAGAGTCCCAGCCCAAGCAGAAGCTGCCATCCCCCGAGCCCTGGCAAGCACTGGTGCCCAGCTCCTGCTCCCAGAGACCTGTGCCCTGGGGGGCTTCTGTGCCAGAGGGAGCCAAAGCCCACGTTCATTGGGAGCTGTGCTCCTCCCTACAGGGGCTGTTGGCAGGAGCACCTGGAGGTACTGCTGGCAACTCTTGGTCTCTGTCAGATGATGTTGCTCCTTCCTGGAATGAATTTTTTTCATGGAAGGGATTGGACAGGAGCACAAAAACACCATTATCAGCTGAGTTTCCCAGGATAACTAGATTGTACACAGATACTGTCATGCTTCCTTGTGCTTTTCTGTCACTCTTGAATTCTGGAAATGAAGACTCTGCCCAGCCTGACATTTTACGCTCCTGTTGCTGTGTGTCTGGCAGTGGCAGCTCGTGTCCAAACACCACTGTGTCCCTGCTGAGCACAGCAATGGATGGCAACAAGCAGGGAATTTCCCAGTGAACATCAAGGCAGACACATGGGGAAGTGCAGAGGATATGGATAACTCTGGGAGGAGAAGCTGTTCTGTGTCTCTGATTATGGCGTCAGCAGCCTGAAGGAGCAGCCAAGACAAGCACTGAAAGCAGACAGGTGCAGTTTTGGGCAACACAATATAAAAAGTTATTAAGCCAATAGACTAGAATGAAAAGGAGGGCCTGTGGGGATGGGGTGGGGTCAGGAGGGGAAGCCCTAAGTGCAGCTGAGGTCACTTAGTCTGTTCAGCCTGGAGAAGAGGAGACTGAAGGGAGTCACTGTGGTCTTCAGCACCCTCTTGAGGGGAATCAGAGGGGCCGGTGCAGATCTCTTCACTGTTGTGACAGGACTTGAGGAAAGGGCAACGAGCTGAGTCAGGGCAGATTTTGTTTGAGTATCAGGAAAAGGTTTTTCATCCAGGACATGGTCAGGCACTGGGACAGGTTCCCCAGGGAAATGGGCTCAGCACCAAGCCCATCTGAGTTTGAGAAGTGTTTGAACAACATCAGGCAGTCCCACGAGATTTTATTCACTACATAAACAGTCAAGGGTTGTGAACTCTAGGTTTACATCAGCATATACTCCTGAGTATTACTTAAGAAGGTGTTTTAAGAAACTCATTTTATGTCCTATCACACCCCAATTTCATTGTAGATTGTGTGGAACTTGCAATCTTTTTGTTTGCATTGCTTGTTAGAGCTATAGAAAAGAATATTTGTGCAGGGTGACTCAGGGACACGTTAAGTGTAGAATACAGGGAATAAAGATAAGGAATATAGAAGGACTACTAATACATAGTGATAAGTTTGGACATTTAGACAGAACTAAGAATAAATGACACAAGAAGTAAAGATGTTATTTAAAGAGTCCATTAGAATGTATTTAGCACTTTGGAAAGATTTAGAAAGGTGGAATCCTAGAAGGTAATTTTTTTGAAGAAAGGTAATCTGATTCAATACTGAAAACAAAGATAGCCTTGGTGTAACTTAGAAAGTGGTGAAAAGTGAGCCACTAATGGGACTTTAAATTTGCAAACACTGTTACAGTTGATGTTATTTTTAAGAAAAGAAGAAAAATGGGATCAAGTGATATATGCAGACACATTTTTTACCCTGAAGAATAAGCCCGAGTGGCAGAAACAACAGTGGCTTTGATTTGGCCTCACAGGACCCTTTGGTCCTAGATTTGGGAACAGATTGCAGGTGGAAAAATAAAGAGATATTGTTCAGCATGTGGTATAGGGCAGAGATATTTGAAATTGGCAAAATAGCATGAGGAAGACAGTGTTCTAGATGGCCAAGACTTACAGCCGAGTTACCCCAGGCCAGCTCTACATTCCCCACCAACCAACCACTCCTGCTCATGTAAACCCAGAATGGTAGTGAGAATGAGAGGAATAATTCTGGTGAGGGGACAAGTTCAGGGACCACAGTAACAACATGTACCAGGAACAAAACCAAGACAGCTTTGCCTTTAGTCACCCCCTTAAGGCAAGTAGTGGGGTCCCACAGGAGAAGCTGGGCAGGTGAACATCCCCTTTTCTTATAGTGACCTGAGTGCTGCCGCTGCGCCGCCACTGCCCCACCGCCCGGGGCCAGGCGAGCTCTGCCTCGGCTCGGGGCTGCTGCTGGCTCGGACTTCCGGGTTGGGAAATTTCCAAAATTTGTTCATATATAAGCCCCTCCTGAATGTAAGCCGCACCTCTGGTTTGGGCGCAAAATTTTAGTCAAAATGGTGCGGCTTATAATCGTGAAATTACTTACTTTATTTTTAGCTCTTGCTTTTCATATTTTCCAAGCTGGCCTCCTCTTCCACAGCAGTGTTTCCTTTGGACAGAAAAGCACTCTTGCCAGATAATGTGACTTAACAAGGCAAATAGAACTTACACAATGGATACATTTAGGCTAAACATGCAGAGAACCATTTTACAATCATCACAATCTCTTTTCTGGTTTGATTTTTTTCGGAAGGGTGAGAACTGCGTCTCAGATCCCCTGGCTAGTTTGGTGCCATAGCCAGTGATTACCTGTGCTTTCTACTTATCTGTAGTTTCTCTGGCCCATTTATTGCTCTGTGATCACTGTCTCCTTCACCTGATTTTTATATTTTTCTGGATTTCTGGGGGTTTTTGTATTAGTTTTGATTTTTTTCTTGGTGGCTGTTTTGTTTGCCTGTTTTGTCGGGTCACAGTTTTGGTTTTGTTATCTGGTTGGGTTTTTTTTCAACTTACAGGAGGAATGAGCTTGGGATTTGTAATGTTTTGAAGACAAGTGTTGCACATAAAGGTTGTTTCTGTTTTTAAAGTCATCTCAGACATAGCTCTGCAAGCCCCTGTGACTTTGAGGATTGTGTGCTCTCAGACAGCAAAATGTGCATGAATAGGAATTTTGTAGTTCCTATCTCCATTACACACAGCAAAATGTCAAGTGTTTGGAATGGTACCAACTCCAAGCTCTATTTTGCCTTTTTTTTATGCTATGCCATAAAATTGTGTCAGATTCATCAATTAACTGGGTTCTTCCAGGATGGAGTGTGCAAGGATGATCCCTTAGCTCATGTGTGGACCTGGTGTGCACCAGGCCAGACACATGACTGTCATCCATAGCCAGCCTCTGTCTGCAAAGAGAACAGGGAGCTGCAGCTCTGAGGAACTCAGGGGTTAGTGAGCAAACAGACAAAATTCCTAACTTATATCAGTTACATTACAGGAGTATTTGCTGCTGATATATTTTTATATTCCTGCCCAGAGCAGGAAAAAAGAACCCTGGCAGTTTGCTTTAGCTAGGAAGTGGAGAGACTCTTTTCAACAGCTTCCAGCTCAGCTCCTTGTTTGAATTCACAGCAAAGCAAAACTCTTCTCTTGTCAAATCAAACCAACATACGTTTGATCAGTCTGTGAACGACAGAAGAGTGTAAAAATTATTTCATTTTATAGTACTTACAGTCTTTTAATTCAGCCATGGGATAATGATGTCATAATTTACTATATCAAATAATTGGAAAAAGCACTGGAAAATAATTATTTTTAAACTAAGTTTAAAAAGGTGAATAAATATCATTAAAAAAAAAAAGTGTAGTAAAAATATAGCAATTTGAACTTTTCAAAGCCCTTTGATAATGAAGCCTTGCACCCCAGTCCCGTGCAGTGCAGCCCAGCTATCCATTTGAGCCCAGAGCTGCCAAGGGTCAGGGCTGGGATGAGCCTTCACCCAAAACTGGCTCCAAGACTGATTGGGAATCAATCCAGAACAGGGTTCACACACAGAGCAAAACCTCTATCTCTGGAGAATAGAAGAGGTGCAGCTGGATTAGATGGAACCATTTCCCATTAGGAAGGGGGCATCTTCAGTAAGTAATGCTTCTCCAACACATGGATGAGGATCAGGAAAAGGCCCAGGCACTTGGGGCTGCCAAAGGGCCCTCCCTTCTCCAAACAGCTGTCCCTCCAAATTGACCCCAACACCAGGAAATTTCAGTGGATCTAAAGGTTCCCTGGCAGGGAGGCAGCAGAGATGGCAGCTCAAGGCTCAGCAGGGCTCAGGCCCACAGGCACAGCAATTACCTCCTGTGATTGAGTCTGGCATCGCCTCGGTTTCTGCAGCAGAGGCTGCCCATGAGCCGCTGCTTCCTCTGGGAAACTCAGTCTTCAGCATAGCCTCTCCTTCCGTCTCTGGAGAAAGGAAAAGGGACAGCTGGAGCAAACAGAGCTCTTCCCTATTAGGGAGGTGCCATCTTCAGGAAGCAAAGCTTATCAAAGATATGGATAAGGATTGGGAGAAAGGCCAGGTTATTGGGGCTGGTCAGGGCCTCCCTGCTCAAAACAATTGAACCTCTTGATGTGCTGAGAGACCAGGAAATTTCACTGGATCTAAGGGTGTGCATGGCCCCTGGGAACGTTTGGGCTCCTTGTTAGCTGATGCCAAAGGCCTTCCTGCAGAGGCTGAGGACAAGCTGCAGGCAGGCCATGCTGGGAAACAGCCCTGCAGGATGTGACAGCAGCAGCGAGGCAGTGAGGCTGCCATGGATCCCTTCCTGCTGTACCAGGACAGGAAGCACATGCCTGGAGTGGCCCACACTGGGATGGAAGGAGCCCCATGTGGGGCAGTCAGGGCAGAAAGGACTCCCTGGAGCTGCCAGGAGCTCTGAACCCAACCCTGGCCAGGCCCTGGGCTTGGCAGCAGCAGCAGGAGCAGCTCAGGCTGCCTGGGGCTGGCAAAGAAGCCACACAATTAGTGACATCAATTATTCTGTCAGGAAAATTGCAATGGCAACTTACTACCATCACGGTCTGGCATCTTCAAACCATAATTCACAGGCAATTCCAAATAATCCGTGTTACGATCCCAACCTAGGTGGGAGCACAGATCAGAAGCATTTCCATGGTGTGCTGGGATCCCTTCTGCCCTAGGGATCTGGGCACTGCAAGGGGGTCGGGTAAGGCTGTGGCAGCCAGATGTGAATGGACATGGCCAGAGCTGCAGAGGGGCCTGGGGAGCTCTATGGTGGCTCTGGTCACTCTCCACACTCTTTGCCTGCCCTGCGCAAGAACCCTGGAGGGGCTCTTGCTGCACCCAGGGCCCCTGGGTCTTCTGTCAGTCCCAGACAGGAAACCCTACATAAATCCCTGGGGAAAACTGCAACAGGCAGTGCCACAACCATCCCCCCTAACCTTGCTCCCTCCTTCAGCTGGGCCAGCTCCCTGAGCCCAAGGGGACAGAGGCAGGCCCTGTCAGGACACAGTGGAGCCCTGCTCTCCCCCTCTGCCCTTTCCCCACCCTGGGCACCCCTTGCAGCCCCTCCCAGGTTTTGGGTGGTATCTCCCATGGAGGGACCCCAGCAGGACCGCTCAGTACCCGAGTGCCCTGAGCCTGCTCAGGATAATTCCTCTGGGCTGTGCCCACACTGCCAAGCAGCAGAGATGGCAGCTCAAGGCTCAGCAGGGCTCAGGCCCCGAGGCAATTACTTCCTGGCAATTACCAGGCATTTACCTCATTTGACAGTGCCTGGCTTTGCCTCCCTTCCCCCAGCAGAGGCTTGCACAGAACCACTGCTTCCTCCGGGAAACTCAGCTTTCAGCACAGTCTCTCCTTTCATCACTGGAGGAAGGAACAACTGGATCAGTTGGAATTGTTCCCCATTGGGGAGGTGGCATCTTCAGGAGGCAATAGTTCTCAAAGACACAGAAAAAGATCAGGAAATCATATAAATTTTTGGGATTGCCCAGGTCCCTTCTAAAGAAGCTGTCCTTTCTGATCTATCCCAGACCAGGAAATTACAGGGGATCTCAGGGTGTGCATGGCCCCTGGGACAGTTTGGGCTCCCTGTCAGCTGATGCCAAATGCCTTCCTGCAGAGGCTGGGAACAAGCTGCAGCCAGGCCAGGCTGGGAAACAGCCCTGCAGGGTGTGACAGCAGCAGAGGGACAGTGAGGCTGCCGTGGATCCCTTCCTGCTGTGCCGGGCACGGCGTGTCCAGATGTGCAGAGAAAGCCCCTGGCTGCTGAGTCTCAGGAGAAGGCTGAGGGAAATGCACCCACCACAGCATCTCTCCAGATCACTCAGCATCTTGTCCAGAAGTTTGGATGCCTCCAGGGATTTCTTGTCTTCTACGTCTTGGTTCTTCCAGCTAGGAGGACCTTAATGGAAAGTAATTCCATTTCTCCTTCAGGCTGCAGTGGCAGTGAGTGCAGTGGGTGCTCCAAGGCATTCCCCCACCTCTGCCTTCTGCTCAGGAGCAGGGGCACAGGGAGCACATGCCTGGAGTGGCCCACACTGGGATGGGAGGAGCCCCATGTGGGGCAGTCAGGGCAGAAAGGACTCCCTGGAGCTGCCAGGAGCTCTGAACCCAACCCTGACCAGGCCCTGGCCTTGGCAGCAGCAGCAGGAGCAGCTCAGGCTGCCTGGGGCTGGCAAAGAAGCCACACAAGGCACAGCCCTGGGGCACGGCCCTGGGCCCTTCCTTTCCCTCTCTGCTCTTCTCTGTGGCTGCACAGAGAACATGGAAGGAGACACTGACATTGCACATGGGAAGAGGATGGACAGCTAAATGCTCCTTCCTCCCACTGACAGTGATCCTGTGGGATCACCCAGGGCTCCAGAAGGGAACAGGGCGAGGTTTCCAGAATCTCTCAACCCGGAGATTTTGTAAAAGGAAACATCACAAAAGTGAGCTTCAGTGATAGTGACATCAATTATTCTGTCAGGAAAATTGCAATGGCAACTTACTACCATCACGGTCTGGCATCTTCAAACCATCATTCACAGGCAATTCCAAATAATCCGTGTTACGATCCCAACCTAGGTGGGAGCACAGATGCAACTATTCCCATGGTGTGTTGGGATCTCCTTCTGTCTTAGGGAACTGGGCACTGCAAGGGGGTTGGCTTAGGCTGTGGCAGCCAGATGTGAATGGACATGGCCAGAGCTGCAGAGGGGCCTGGGGTGCTCTGGGCTGGCTCTGGTCTCCATCCACGCTGTTTGCAGGCCCTGTGCAACATGCCAGGAGAGGAAAATGGGGCAGCCCAGGGCCCCTCTGGGCTCTCTCCCTCCCACAGAGGAAACCCTTCCTAAAGCCCTATGGAAAATCATCCCCAATGCTTCCTGGGGAGAAGGGAGCGCTGTCCCAGGGAAGGGTAGCCAGGCCAGCGGCTCACCTGCTCCCTGCGCTCGCCACGGAGCTGCCTGGGCAGCCCTGGCAGGCAGGGCCACTGCCAGGAGGAGCAGGAGGAAGAGGTGCAGAGCAAGGGTCATGGTGCCTTGCCCTCTGCCAGTCCCGCAGCTCTTGCTGCCACCGCTGTCCTGACACCGCTATCCCAATGTCAGCACCACTGCTGCCGCCACAGTTGTGGTCAGGGACTGACTGCTGGATGGCTGTGGTGCTGTGCAACCATGGGGCTCTGGGACCTCTGTGACCTCAGAGCCTGCTGTGACCTCAGCCTGCTGTCACCCCAGAGCCTGCTGTGACCTCATGGCCTCAGCTGTACCCCCAGAGCGCACTCCCATCTGTACCAATGGGCTGCCCTGATTGTAAATGTTTTGCTCCATCAAAGGGTCATGCTTAGAAAAAATTTTGTTTTTCCTGCTGACTTTGCTGGTGAGGACTGTGTCCCTGGAGATGCTCTCGATGGCTTCCCTCTTTTCCTGGGCATGCCCCTGGACGGAGGCCCAGGCCCAGATGCTGCCACTGAAGGTGATGTGCCCTCAGCCCAGGGACGCTCAGCATGGGTTCCCTCAGCCCATCAAGGCCCCGCCGCTGGTCACAGCCCCTGCCTGGCTCCTGATTCCCACATGCTCCTGATTCACAGAAGGGCATTGGAAAGGGCTTCTGGCAGGAAACACGCTGCTGGCTAGAGTTAATGGCAGGCCTGGCTATTCTATGGCACACAGGTGATGGGGACCCCTGTAAGGCTGGCAGATGACTGGGATCCGTCTTGGGGCACACAGGGGACTGTGCAGTTTTCCAGTAAGACATGCAGGGTTTGGGTTCATTGTCAGGGGTGCATGTGGCTGGGGTTCCTCATGAGTTTCTAAGGGGATTTGGGGTCCCTGCTATGGTGTATACGTGACTAGAGGCTGGCAGGGGGGTTGAGTTCCTCATGATTTATGTGGACCATTTAGTGGTTGCCATCAAGGCCTGGAGAGGAGCTGAGTCCTTCCTGAGGTGGGCAGGTGCTGGATTCTTTTATGAGGCACAAAGGGCTATTTTGGGCTCTTTGCTAAGGTGTGCAGGGATCCCTCATGAGGTGTGCAGCACAGTTGACTAGATGTGGTTTTTTTGGCTTCTCAGCACAGCAAGAGGACACTCTCGCTCGAGGTTGTGCAAAGTCAGGTGGGAAGCTTCCTGCAAAGGGTTGGGCCCTGCCTGCGGGCCCAGCGGGCAGGGCAGAGCCCATCCCTTGGGGGCCTGGGCAGGGCCTCTGGAGCCGCCGCACCCTGGTCGGGCCTGGGTCCCGTGGCCGGGCTGGGTCAGAGCCCTGGTGGGGAAGGGCCGCGGTCCCGGGCTCCGATGGGGCTGCTGAGCAGCGCTGGAGGCACAACAAGGGCCTCGCTACGCCCTGGCCCTGTGCTGCAGCCAAAGACACATTTACAGCCACGGCCATTCCCGGGGTACAGGAAGCACCAGGGTTACAACTGAGGAGGTGGCTTCTCACAGTGAGGACCTCCATGCAGTGCCCAGTTGCCTCAAGCAGGTGGGGAATCCAGCACACCATGAAAACAGTTCTGATCTGTGCTCCAGTGACTGCAGATCCCCAAGCCAGTACTCACTGTCCCTGTCACAGCTGCCTTACCAGCTTGTTGTCGTGGACATGCTGCCACCACCCAGAACAGGACTCTCTGTTCCTAAAGGTGCTGGCCCTGGTGTCCGACCAGGACCAAAGGTGGCCCCCTCCTTCCAGGAATGAGTCCAGTAAAACCTTTGGACTTCAGCTCTGGTGTCTGGTGTTACCACCAGCACTGGAAGAGCTCCTTATCTGGGCACAGCCAGGGCTGGACAGGCAACAGTCGGGCACAGGGTTCCTGAGATCAGCAGCTACTATGTTTAGTTTTCAATTGGCTAGATTTAGGAAAGAAATTCATAGAAAGAAATCCCTAAACATTTATTCCCTTTTTCCCTGGTATTTAGGATTTTCCGTAGTAGTTTTAGAGTTCTGAAAAGTTTTGAATATTTTTACACTTGTAGAATTAAAAATAAAATTGCATTTAATTGGTACTCTTAACTCTTGAAGAACTAAGACACTCCAAGACACCCAGCCTACTGTAGAGGCTCTTTTCCCACTGGAAATTTTTATCTAATCACAAGCAAATTATGCAAAACATTTTCCCAGTTATATTCTCAGATTCCTGACAAGCTCATCTTTCAGTCTTTAGAGGCAAACTTTGAGCACAGTGGGAATCTCTTGAAGTCAGTGTCTTTGCTTCTGAAAGAACTCCCTCAGTTCTAGAGGAGGGGGGGTCTCTCAGCTTCCTGCCACTCCGCTCCACCCTGAACGCCTGTCCTGAGCCCTCTCCTGCAGCTGATGTGGGGCCATGTGAAACACTAATCTTAGAAAAATTAGGATTTTAGTTAAAAGTTAGAAGTTAGAAGGAAAACCGAGCTTGAAGTAGTTATCTGAAACTTAAAGAATTGATTGCCTGTCATCTTATGTTTCCTCAGCTGTGCTTACAATGGGAAAAGATAAAACTGGTAAGCAGGTCCAAAGAAACATGAACAATTGCAACCAGAAACCCATTCTTTGAAAAATTGGACTATCCCCAGAAATAATTTGTATTGTCATTAATAGAAAAGGGTCGAGAGTTCAGGGTGAGGAAGACTTGCCTTACTTCCTCCTTTTAGGACCCTCTCCCCACAAAAATTACCCCAGACATTAATTCAAGAAGCCAACCATGCATGCTTAATAGCTATTCAAGCTAATTACCATAGGAAGCAGGGGATGGGAGGGGCTGGTATTATGAATATGTATTTGTCTGAATCTTTTATCAATAAATAGACTCTGTGACCACCTGTAATTTTGCAGGGCGTATTAGGGGGCTATCCCACGCTGCTGCCCAGTGCTGAATAAACATACCCTTTCTAACTTTAAATTGTTAGAGAGTCTTTTGTCTGTCACAGCTGAGCATCGGTATTAGGCCAATACTCATATTTTGGTAAATCAGTTGGTGACTCTGGTGGGACACTTCTCTGTGGTCAGAGGGGCCAGTGGGGTTTGGGACTCCTTTAGGACGTCCACCTGGGGTCTTCCTAGGAGAGGGTTCCTTTTCCTTACTGGCACCCCAGGGAGCAGAACTAGAACTGCCGGAGACACGGACAAAAACGTATGTTTAAAAATTAAAGATAGGTACCTTTAAGAGAACCAAACTCGTAAGACACTGTGAGACATCGTACAACAGTGAAAAGGCCTAAAGCAGATTTGTTTGTAAGTTTCTGCAGAATGTGCTACTGGTTTGTGTTCCATGTGAGGCTGGAACTTGTGCCCCGTGGTGGGGGAGTAGCTCACATGACAGGGAGTCAGCGGAGCTCAGGCAGCTGTAATAAGTGCTGCCAGTATTGTTGTGGCATAGAAGCAGTGGTGGCTCCAGTTTTATTTGTGGTTTAAAGGCAGCGCAGTGGTGATTTCCAGCTTAAGGCACTGGCTGCGGGCGTTGGGGTGTGATGACTGCATTTTTGGCTTGCAGAATACAGTGATCACTGTTCATGCACACCGAATGTGTGTGTGTTTGAGCATGCAGTTTGTGAGCTTTGTATGCTTGAACTGTGGTTTAGAGGTGCACTACATATGTTTCGGTTTGCGTGTTTATGGAAGTGTGTTGGCAAAAGTTTTGTATGTGTAGGTTGTGAAAGAATTTCGAAATTTATTTACACCTGGGTGGGTGGAGAAATTCGGAACGCTTGTATTGTTTTTGAATTGTGTGAGCTAGGCTGTGTGTGTATATTTCGACCGTGTGTATAAGCAGTAGAATTGTGGAACATGGAACTGTGTAAGTTTTGTGAGTAAAGTGTTTGAGAGTGTTTGGTTGTGATATGTGAGTCTTTTAGAAGTAAATGAAGAGGAGGTTTTGTTGCTGTGCAGTGTGTGCGGTGAACACTTTGGAGGAAAAAAAAAAGAGAAAAAAGGAAAAGAGAAAGAAAAAAATATAATAACCATTTGTCTTGGTCAGTGGCTCAAGCTTTAGAAGAGTTATTTTAAGTAATTTGGTTCATTGGTTTTACTGTTAACCCTTTAATTTGTCATTGCTTTTACTCCTTCCCCTGTCTGCTGCCGATAAACTTACATGCCAAGGAATAGAAGGTTCAGGGAGGGGGATCCCAGACCAAAGGAATTTTCAGCATGGGAGCAAGGGAAAGCAAAGAGATTCCTAAAGGTAGTCCTTTAGGATGTGTTTTGGCACATTGGAAAGAACTGGTGGATCATGAGAATGGAGACACTAAAAGAGAGCTTGTTAAGTTGTGCACACAGTGGTGGCCCCTCTATAGACCTGAGGAGGGGGCGAAGTGGCCCCCATCAGGGATGTTGGACTATAACAGCTGATGCTTTTCCTCAGGCGTGAGCAGAAATGGCATGAAGTTACTTATGCTGACATGTTTTTTTCTGTTAGAAATCACCCTGAGTGGCAAAGGGTTTGTGGAATTAGACCACCCTCTGACCCTTTAGTGATGACTCTCGGGAAAGATAATAGAGCTAAAAATGGGAAACCTAAGAGATGTTGTAGCACATGCTCAATAAATCAGAGGTGTACACATCCTGACAAAGTATATCATATGGCGGCTCAGGAAGAGAAGATGGAGGAATTGCTTAAACCACCCCCTAAAAGACAAGGAAGGGGAAGGGTGGGAGGGGAAGCAGATTTAGAACTACCGTCAGCTTCAGGTTTTACCCCTGCTTCATCCCCTGCCTCATCCTCTCTTGAGGGAACAGTAATTAATATGGGAATTTCCCCACCAACTCCCGAACCACGAGAGCCAACTCGACTGTACCCACCCTTACCCTCCAGTGATAGTGAGGAAGAAGAAGAACTCTCCCCACAGGGTCCTGTAGCATCCAGGACCCGAAGAAAAATGAGGGAGGCCATGCAAGCCCCTCTAAGGGAAACAGCCACCTCTGAGGGGGAGACAATGTTAGTCAGAGCCCCCTTTACCGCCTGGGATTTAGAATCCTGGGAAAAGATTGCTAAAAATTATCGGGTTGACCCACTAAGTGTTGCTAAAAGGATGAAATTTATGGGTAAACAACATAGGCCTGATTGGGCTGACATTCAGATATTACTTGAGTCTTTAACAGAATCAGAGAAGCAGATGGTTTTAAAGGCAGCTAAAGATCTGGCTGAGGATGATTGTAGAATAACCCAAGATGATGTTAAGGATGTATTTCCCTTAAGGACCCAGGTTGGAATGCCAATAGGCCAGAGGGAAGAGCATGGCTGACAAAATACCAGGAATTAATATTAAAGGGACTGGAAAGGGCAATTCCCAGAACTATAAACTGGTCAGCCCTGTGTGCTATTAAACAGAATCCCTCTCAAAATCCTTCTGAATTTCTAGATCAGTTGTGAGAGGCAATGCACTGACACACCACCCTGGATCCTGAATCTGATGAGGGAACACAACAATTGGTAAACTTGTTTTTAAGGCAATCTGCAAGTGACATCAGGCGAAAGCTCCAGAAAATGCGGGCCCCAGCAAGTCGGAACTGAGAGACTTTGCTGGATGAGGCATGGAGAGTTTTCAGCAATCGAGAGGAGGGGTGTAAACCAGGGACAAAGAAACTAGTAGCAACAATACAAGAAAATGTAAAAGGGAAACATCAGCAAGGTCCCCCAAAACAAGGACCACCCTGACTGGAAAAAAACCAATGTGCACTCTGTAAGAAATTCAGACACTGGAAAAAACAGTGTCCAGAACTAAGAAGGGGTGATGAACAAAGAAAAGGTGATCAAAAAGGGGAGGGGGTGGTGGCTCACATAAAGGAGAACTGAAGGGGACCAGAGAGCCCTACCCTAGAGGACCCTCTGGTTATGGTCAAACTAGGGAACAATGAGAAAAAAGTGAAATTTTTAGTAGACACAGGGGCAGCATATTCAGTGTTAAATAAGGCTTTGATACCCATAACAAATGATTATGTTGTAGTAAAGGGAGCAACTGGCCAATCTGAAAAAGCATATTTTTGCAAACCATTAAAGTATAAATTGGGAAAGCTGTGGGGAATTCATCGATTTTTGTATATGCCTAAAGCTCCAGCTGCACTTTTAGGCAGGGATCTGCTAGAGCAGCTGGAAGCAAAGATAATATTTAAAAGTGGGGAAATTAGTTTGGAAGTAAAAGATGAACAATATGTGCAACTGTTAAGCCTACTGTTAATAAGTAAAAAAATTGAAGTGGAAAATGAAGAAGAAATTATTAAGAAAATAATAGATCAGGTGTTTCCTGGGGTGTGGGCCTCTAATATACCAGGGAGAGCAAGGAATGCTCTACCAGTACAAATCCGGCTCAAGAAAGGAAAACAATCAGTAAGGATCAAACAATATCCCTTGAAAATGGAAGATAAAGAAGGAATTAGCCCAATTATTGAGAACTTTTTGCGAATAGGATTATTAAAAGAGTGTCAATCTGATTTTAATACTCCTATTTTGCCTGTGAAAAAGCCCGATGGATCATACAGGCTAGTACAGGATTTAAGAGCTGTTAATAAGATAACTGAAGATTTATACCCAGTAGTTGCCAACCTCTACACCCTGTTAACTTGTTTAACACCCGAACTAACCTGGTTTACTGTTTTAGATTTGAAGGATGCTTTCTTTTGCCTCCCTCTCCATGAAGCCAGCCAGAAAATTTTTACATTTGAATGGGAAAATCCCAAAACTGGACGTAAGGCTCAGCTCACACGGTGTGTACTACCCCAAGGGTTCAAGAACTCCCCTACCATATTTGGAAAACAAGTGGCAAAAGATCTAGAATCTTGGGAACCCCCACCAGGAGAAGGACAACTGCTTCAGTACATGGATGACCTCTTAATAGCCACCCGGACCCAGGAGGCTGGTGTGGATTGGACGGTAAGCCTCCTAAACTTCCTAGGTCTGCAGGGGTATAGGGTATCCCAAAAGAAAGCCCAGATGGTGAAACAAACTGTTATTTACCTGGGCTATGAAGTGAGTACTGGACAAAGGACCTTGGGGCAAGCCCGCAAGGAAGCAATATGCCAAACCCCAAAACCCCAGACAGTAAGAGAACTGAGAACCTTTCTAGGCATGATGGGGTGGTGCAGACTGTGGATTTATAACTATGGATTGTTTGTTAAAACCCCTGTATGCCTTAATCATGGAAAGGTGCAGGGATCTTCAGTAGACAACAGATGCAACAGAAGCCTTCAACCAACTAAAGAGGCTCTTATGTCAGCTCCAGCCCTGGGACTTCCAGATGTGAGTAAGCCATTTTTTCTGTTCCTCGTGAAAAACGAGAGATTGCTCTGGGAGTGCTAGCACAAGACCTGAGGCCATACCAGAGGGCAGTTCCCAACCTCTCCAAACAGCTGGATACAGCAGCCAAGGGGTGGCCAGGGTGCCTCAGAGCTGTTACAGCAGTAACAATGAACATCCAAGAGGCACGCAAATTCACCCTAGGCCTGAAGATGACCATGCCAGTATCCCACACAGTGTCTGCAGTCCTGGAGGCAAAAGGGGGACATTGGCTTTCCCCACAAAAATTTCTGAAGTACCAGGCCCTACTGGTAGAACAAAATGATGTTGAAAGTGTAGTAACTAACATTGTGAACCCAGCTTCTTTTCTCAGTGGGAGTGAGGGAGAACCAGTGATCCACGACTGCCTGGAGACCATTGAAGCCACCTACTCCAGTCAGCTGGATCTGAAGAACACCCCTCTCGAGGATACTGAGACCTGGTTCACCAATCATCAGTAGAAAAGGACATGCTGAGTATGTGGTTACCACAAGCAGACCATTGCCAACAAACACCTCTGTGCAAAAAGCTGAAAGAATTGCTTAACCCAGGCCTTAGAGCTGGCAAAAGAAAAGAAATCAACATTTATATAGACTCAAGGTACGCATTTAGAATGGTCCATACACACAAAACTTTTTGAGGAAAAAAAAAAGACTGCTGAACTCACAAGGGAAAAATAGTAAACACGCACAAGAAATACTACTACTATTAGATACAGTTCAGCTACCTGAAAAGGTAGCTATTATGCACATCAAGGCACACCAAAACGTGGGCTTAGAATTGGAAGAAGGAAATATGCTGGCGGACAGAGAGGCAAAAGATGCAGCCAAAGGTGAGGTGCCCAATGAAATGGTCGAGGCAGCATTAATTCCAGATGGAAAGATCTCTATTGAAGGTAAGAAACTTACTAAGGAAGAGGAAGCAACTTATAACCGGGAGGGATAAGCTGTAACAAAAAAAGAAAATTGTAGTACCTTTCTACTTGTTGTGGTCATTAGTGCTAAAAGAATATGAGAAAACACATTAGGAGATAGATGTCCTATGCAATTATTTAAAAGACAGAATTCTAGCTATAAAATTATAAGGCACAGTAGCACAAGTATCTCGTCGGTGTGTTTTTTGCCTCCGAACTAGTCCTAAAAAGTTTCCAAAGCCTCAAGTTGGACAAACTGGGGAAGGTTGTGGACCTGGGCAGCAACGGCAAATTGATTTTATGGAATTACCCAGGAAAGGGGGGTAATGCTACCTATTAGTGTTAGCAAATACCGTTTCAGGATGGCCAGAAGCATTCCCTTCCCAGACAGCTAAGGCACCAGAAGTGACCAAGGCATTGTTACAAGAAATAATACCACGTTTTGGAGTCCCAGTCACTATATCTTCCAATAGAGAGCCACATTTTATCTCGAAAATTGTACAGCAAATTAGTCGCCACCTTGGAATAGATTGAGAATTGCATAGTCCCTCAATCCAGTGGCCAAGTGGAAAAAATGAACCATTTGATCAAACAACAAATTGTTAGACTGGGGCAAGAGGCAAATTTGCCTTAGCCCCAGACTCTTCCACTGACATTAGTATGAATTAGAACAAAACCAAGAACAAAAGGAAAATTAAGCCATTTTGAAATATTGTATGGCAGTCCAAGAAGGAACAGCACCCATTGAAGTAGAGGAAAAAATTCTACACAAATATATGGTGACCCTAAATAAACAACTTAAAGAAATTGGAAAATATGTGGCTGGGGCCCAAAGCAAATAATTAGATGAGATGGTACATGATGTACAACCTAGGGATTAAGTATATGTGAAGTCTTTTGCAGAGTAAACTTTCGAATCACAGTGGGAAGGACTATTCCAGGCACTCCTCACCACCTTCACAGGAGTCAGGATGAAAGAACAGAAAGCTTGGATCCATCACTCCTGAGTGAAGAAAGCTCCTGAAGAAATTTAGAAGATTGCACCAGGTGATGGAGACCTGAGGCTGAAATTCACCAGGGACAGCGAGTAATGGACTTAAGTTATCATGGACATAATGTGAACAGCTGTGACCCTGGTGCTCATTGCTATAACTACTACTCATTGCTAATCCCCACTCTCGTAGGGCTTTTAGCAAAATGTTAAGGGTCACAAATGCAAGTAGGTGGGAAAGGAAAAATGTTTAAGGTATGTGAATTTGTATTCATAAAAAATGGGTTCCATGAAGCTCACCATCCACCTATGGAACTCATCCAAGTTGATCCTAGATGCTCTGACAAATGCTTCACCACGTGTCCTAAATTCAGACTTAAAATTGAAGGGTGCACAGCAAAAGGTTTAATCTTGATTTTAACATCACTGAATTGAGTTTGATAAATCAAAGCCAAACAACTCTACCAGTGTCAAAGAGAACTGTAACAATGTAAACTCCAATTATTTCAAAAGAAAAAGAAAAAAATTTGAGCCAGAAATGAGAATGCAAATAAGTGCTTCTGCCATTTAGCCAGAATGTACCCCATTTCTCAAAACTCTTTTATGCATTGTACTGATTAGACTGCTTGGCTTCAAACCTGTAGGCTGTCTAGTTTTAAGAAAAAAAAGAGATTTCACTGAGATATCTAGAATGAAATTGAGAGTTTTTAATACAATAGATTCAAAAGTGTTAATTAACAAAATGGCTGTGATGGAAAGTGATTTGGTTACATTATAGCAGCCTTTGCAATATTTTTTTGTTAGCATTATGTAGCAATTATTAAAATTAACCAAAGTATTACCAGAATAGGAAAATATAGAAGAGTGAGACCAAGAAGTAATAATTAAAGCACTAAGCACAGCTAGTGGGAACATTTCTTTGGCTCTTAAATGTACTCAAGCACAAATATGGATGCAGTCAGTGACTGCTGCAGTTATCAAGGAAGGTAAGAAAAGAGCATTCTCTTGATAAAATTTGCAAAATTGTTTGGGATAATGCCTCTGAAATAAAAAAAGAGCTTCAGTCTTGGTAGGTCTTGGTCAATTTGACTTATGACCCTGTAACAAATATGATAGCAGACTTCAATTTAACTGTACACAATGCATCTGTGAACTTGATACATCCAACAGTCACTCTAAGACTAAATCATGAAGGGACTGTATTGTACCCTTCTGAACACAGCATGTTCAGGGCATGAGAAATTGAGGAAAAATGGCAAACCATTAACCTAGAGCCCTGTTCTATGAGAAAACATTTGGGATATATATGTGATGGAACTTTAGAATATGACAAAATATTTGCCTGAACACAAAAGAAAGCATTTGCCACTTGGAAATGCATCTAGCCAACCAGACAACTTCACTTGTGTATATAAGACAAGGCTGTGTCTGTCTCAGAACAGCATATCCCACCATAACGATAGACGATCAAATCATATCAAGGGAGCCCTAATTGCTCGGCTACTAAAACATCAGAAATCAAGGAAATTTTAATGCAAGTAAAAGACTTGGATCACAATACATCATGACGCAGAGACCATACAACAGGTTTTTGTTCAAAAACACCTGTCTCATCATTGGTGGGATGTGCTATTTGGATGGTCACCAACCACAACCAGTTCACTTGTTTGGAACTGGAGCATACTACGACAAGTAGCAAACTCAGCATAGCTATTGAAAGCATATAGCTTGGTCTTAAAAAATTGCTGCCACGCATCTTGAATAGAAGAGGAGAAATTTCCATATTGAGTAAAAGAATTTACTCATTTCAAAGGAGAAGTGGGGAATGAAACACTAATCTTAAAGAAATTAGGATTTTAGTTAAAAGTTAAAAGAAACCGGGCTTGAGATAGTTACCTGAAACTTAAATAATTGATTGCCTGTCAATTTACGTTTGCTTAGCTGTGCTTGCAATTGGAAAGGATGAAACTAGTAATTAGGTCCAAAGAACATGAACAATTGCAAGCAGAAACTCATTCTTTGCAAAACTGGAATTGCCCCAAAAGCCATTTGTATTGCCATTAATAGAAAAGGTCAGGGCGAGGAAGACTCGCCTTACTTCCTCCTTCTAAGACCCCTCCCCACAAAAATGACCCCAGACTTAATTCAAGAAGCCAACCACGCATGCTTAATAGCCATTCAAGCTACAGTAAATTCACAAATACAAGCCACACTGAGTATAAGCCACATCGCCGGGTGTTGGCAAACATTTTGGTTTTTGTCCATAAATAAGCCACAACTGAGTATAAGCCGCTCTGTCGTTCGCAGCGAGGACCCACGTGCAACAAAGTTGCCAATTAGTAACAGAACCGCGGCAGGGTGGGGTTTACTGGCTCGACTCGGGCCATGAGGGCTCGGGGCTGCCGACAGGGCTGGGTGGCCCAGCTCGGTGCTGCCGCTCGGCGGGGATGCTCGGGGCCGGCCGCCGCCACTGCTGGCTCGGTCACCCCGGCCCGGCGCTGCCCCACGGTGGCAGGGGGGCACAGAGCCCTCCGGCACCTGGGGCGGCGATGGGAGGCAGGGATGTAACCTGCCTGTTCATGCGGTGGCGGCACGCGGGGACGGGAGCCCCCAAGCCGCAGGGCCAAGCAGGAGAGAGGTGCCCCGCCTTCCCCGAGCCATGGCGCCAGCAGGAGGGAGCTGCCCGGCCTTCCCCACCCTCTGTACTGCCTGCACAGAGCAGCTCCACCCGCCGCGCAACAGAGTATCAATTTGTAACAACCGCGTAAATGCAGGGTTTTACTGTCAGGAGCTTGACTTTGCAGTTTGCACTGACTTGGTTTGCACTCCCAGGGTTGAAAATGTCAGAAAATTATTCACACATTGGCCGCACCTGAATATTAGCCGCATTTCCGGTATGGGAGCAAAATTTTGGTCAAAACAGTGCGGCTTGTATTAGTGAAATTACTGTAATTACCATAGGAAGCAGGGGATGGGAGGGGCTGGTATTATGAATATGTATTTATTTGAACCTTTTGACAATAAATAACTCTGTGACCACCTGTAATTTTGCAGTATTAGGGGCCTACCCCACGCTGCTGCCCAGCGCTGAATAAAACAGACACTTTCTAACTTTAAATTGTTAGAGAGTCTTTTGTCCGTCACAGTTGAGTATCGGTATTAGGCCAATATTCTTATTTTGGTAAATCATGGGGCTCCCCGCTTTGCCCTTCTGGGGCTCTCCTCTCTCTGGGCCCCCGCTCAGGGAAGCCGCGCCTCTCCCGGGGCTCCCCCAAACCGGTGTCCCCCAGTCAATCCCCCCGTGGCCCTGGCAGAGCTCGCAGGGCTCGGCCTGGGAAGCCCAACCCCCACCGCGGGGGGACCCGCATCCCCAACCTCCCCCCCCCGGGGCTCTGCCCACACCTGTGGATAGTCTCTCTGAGCAGTGGTTGAGAGACAAAGGACATAGGGATAATAGCAGACTGGTTAAAGTGTGAACAGGGGTTGCAGCAAGGACAGAATGCCCTTGCAGGGATAGAAGAGGAACAATATCAAGGGAGTATAACAGCATGGTATGGGAAAAGCATATGAAAAGAAACAACTGTAACTGCAAGGCTTCCGACATGCGTCAAAGGGCTGATAAATACTTGTACCAATCATGAGCTATAGTTTTGCAATATGCATGAGCTTGATTATTTACTGTATAAAAAGACAACAGCATTATAATAAAGTTGAGACTTGTTGACCATGATAGCATGAGACTCGTCTCCCGTGTCGTCTTTCAACACTCACCCACTGAAAACAGAACTGGCACCGAGACTGGCATCGCTATAGGACCATGGCTGAGACCGAGACCAGCACCACTCTGGGATCGAGAGCAACACCGGGACCAGAATCAGCACCAGGAGCACTCCAGGACAGCTCCAAAACTGAGACCGACATCGGGAGTGCTCTGGGACCTCCACGTTCACTCCGGGGAGTTTTGGCTGTGCCCCCACTCGGGACAGGGAGGGACCCCTGGGTGGGGCGAACTCCCTTGGTTCACATCGCTCAGGTGCAACCATCCCGGTCCATGTGATCCCAGTTTGTACAACCTCACTCTGTGTGACCCCAGTTTGTACAATCCCATCCGTGTGATCCCAGTTTGTACAATCCCAGTCCGTGTGATCCCAATTTGCACAATCCCAGTCTGGATGGCCCTGATCCATCTGGTCCCAGTCTGTGCAGTCCCAGTCTGGAGGATCGCAGTCCATGTGATCCCAGCCCCCATGATCCCAGTCTGGATGGTCCTGCATGGCTCACACTGCCAGGGTGTGGAATTCCAGTTCCCAGACAGGAACTGCCTCTACTGGCTTTGCTTCTCCAATTTGAGATTTCCCAGCCAAGGCACCCATTTATGTCACGACTTTAGCGTCCCATTCCTGTTCCCAATCCTTATCTCGTTCCCATTCCCCTTCCTAAACCCATTCCCATTCCCAATCCTGTTTCCAGTCCCTATCTTGTTCCCATTCCCAATCCCATTCTCAATCCTCTTCCCATTCCACTTCCCGATCCCGTTATCATTCCCAATCCTGATCCTGTTCCTCTTCCCGTTCCTATTCCCAATCCTGTTCCTGTTCCCACTCCCGATCCCACCGCTGTTTCCAGGGAATCGTTTTGGTATCAACCTCCACCCCAAACCTGGGGAGGTGTCAAACCCCTCAAAATCCTGGGGTCAAACCCCTCCCAAACCCCAAATTTTTGGGTCAAACCCCCTGATCCCAAACCCTGGGGTGTCAACCCTCCCCAAATCTCAAATTTTAGGATCACCACCCCCCCAATTCCCAAACTCTGGAGTTAAACCCCTTAAATCCCCAAAATTTGGTATCAAACCCCCCAAACCCTAAACTTTAGGATCAACCCCCCCCCCCACAAACCCCAAATCCTGAGGTGTAAAACACCCTTGACCCCAAATTTTAGGATCAAACCCCTTCAGACCCCAAACTTCGGGATCAAACCCCCGCAATTCCCAAATTCTGGGGTTTGAAATATTTGGGGTGTCCAACCCCCCAATCCCAAAATTCTGGGGTGAAACCCCCTGATCCAAAAGCCCTGGGGTGTCAAACCCCCCCAAACCCCAAATTTTAGGATCAAACCTCTCCCATCCCCAAAATTTGGGGTCAAACCTCCCGGACCCCAAACTCCCCCCCAATACCACTCCAGCCCTGGGGGCACAGCAGGGTTCATTTGGGGTTGATTTGGGATTCATTTGGGGTGGGGACAGCTCCAGGTGCAATGTCTGCAGAGACCCTGGGTACAATGCTGGGAAAAACCTCAAAAACTCCTGAGGAACCCCTAAAAAGGGGATTTGGGGTGGAAAAAGGAGATTTTGGGGTGAAAGGAGGATTTGGGATGGAAAAATGAGATCTTGGAATGGAAAAGGAGATTTGGAGGAGGAAAAGGAGATTTAGGGTGGGGATTGCAGATTTGAGGTCAGGATATCAGTGGGAAAATGGGATTTGGGGTTGAAAAAGAAGATTTTGGGGTGGGGAAAGGAGATTTTGGGGTCTGAAAAGGACATTTGGGGCGCATAAAGAAAGATTTTGAGGTTGGAAAAAGGAGGCTTTGGGATAAAAAAGGATTTGGTATAAAAAAGGAGGATTTGGGCCAAGCTGGAGTGGGGGCAGGTGGGAGGTTTGGGGCAGGGTCAGGACCATTTTTGGGGCAGTTTTCTGGGATTCTGGGGTATTTCTGTGGAATTTGGGGGCAGTTTTGTGGGATTTGGGGGCATTTTTCTGGGATTTGTGGTGTTTTGGGCTGGTTTTGAAGAATTCTGGGATATTTGGGGGAAGCTTTGAGGCATTTTGGGGTGGTTTGGAAGGACTTTGGGGTGGTTCTAGTTGATCTGGAGGGAGCTTGAAGGGATTTGGGGTATTTTGGGGCAGTTTTGGGGTATTGAGGGGCGGTTTTGAGGCATTTCTCTGGGATTTTGGGGTGTTTTGGGGCAGTTCTGGGGTATTGAGGGGCAGTTTTGAGGTGTTTCTCTGGAATTTTGGAGTATTCCAGGTGGGTTTTTTTGGGATTGGTGGCATTTGGGGTCACTTTTTGATGAAGGAGATCCTCATGGCGTTGCTCTGGGTGATCCTGAAGCCCTGCAGGGCCTCGCCCACCTGCACCTCAGTGTGGAACTCCACGGAGGCGATGTCGTGGTGCCGGGCACCAGCACAGCTCCTGGAACCTGGGGAACGGGACCAGGGACAGCCCAAAAAACTGGGAATGGTACCCCAAACATATTGGAATGGTACCCCAAAAAATCCGGGAATGGTACCCCAAAACACCTGGGAATGGTACACAAAAAACCTGGGAAAGGTCCCACAAAAATTCAGGAGTCTTCCCCCAGAAATTCAGAAACATTCTCCAAAATTCAGAAAAGTTCCCTCAAAAACCCCAGAACTGTTCCCACAAAAACCCAGGAATGGTCCCCAAAAAACTCAGCAACGGCACCCAAAACCCCAGGAATGTACACCCAAAAAACCCAGAAATATTCCCCCAAAAATTCTGTGAATGTTCCCTCAAAAATCCCAGGAATGGTCTCCCAAAAAATTCAAGAACGTTCCTCCAAAAATCCCAGGAATGTTCCCCCCAAAACTTCAGGAATATTCCCCAAAACATCTGGGAATGTTCTCAAAACACCTGGAAATGGTTGCCCCACGAACCCAGAAGTGACACTTCCAAAATAATGGCAATGCTCCCCCAGAAATTTAGGAATGTTGCCTCAAGAATTTAGAAATGTTCCCCAAAAATCCAGAAATTACACCCAGAAACCACTCCAAAAATCCTGAAATTCCCCCCAAAAAACTCCCAGTATTTCCCCCCAGAATTCCACCCCCCCTCCCCCCTCTGAGCTCCCCCAGTTCCCCCTGGAATTCCCGAATTCCCAATTCCCAGATCTCACTGCTTGAAGAGCATGGACAGCATCAACTCCTTGGTCTCCTCGGGGAGCTTGGGAAGGAACAGGATGTGGTTCAGGGAATTCTCCAAAAGCTGTGGGAAACGGGGGCGAAAACCAAAATCAGACAAAACCAGCTCAAAACCAGACAAAATCAACCCCAAAGTCAGCAAAAAATCAGCCCCAAATCAGCCCCAAGTCACACTGGATACACACCAGAACATCACCCCAAAATCTCACAAAAAATCCCCAAAAATCTGCAAAAATCCTGCCCCAAATCCCCTGGGGACATTCCTGGGGAAATCCTGGGATTTGGGGCCATTCCAGGGGCTGGGAACATGCCTGGGGGGAGGGGGATGTGACCCCACTAACCCCATCAAGCCTCCATTAACCCCATCAATCCCACAAATTCCCCATAACTCAAAGGCTGTGGGGTGGGCATGGGGCCCATGCCAGGATTTAGGGCCATTCCTGGGGGTGGGATCATGTCCGGGGGGGATATGACCCCATTAACCCCATCAATCCCCTATAACTCACAGGCTGTGGGGTGGGCATGGGGCCCATGCCAGGATTTAGGGCCATTCCTGGGGGTGGGATCATGTCCGGGGGGGATATGACCCCATTAACCCCATCAATCCCCTATAACTCACAGGCTGTGGGGTGGGCATGGGGGCCATGCTGGGTACGGGGCCATTCCCGGGGGTTGGGATGTGATCCCATTAACCGCATCAATCCCTCATTAACCCCACAAATCCCCCATAACTCAAGGGCTATGGGGTGGGCATGGGGGCCATTCCAGGATTGGGGCCATTCCAGGGTTTGGGGCCATTCCCAGGTTAGGATCATGCCCAGGTGCGGATGTCGGGTGGCTCCCCCAGGTGTGGCGCGGGGGATGATGGGAGTTGTAGACACAAGTATAATACGGTTTAGTGGGGCCGCAGAGCATCACGGGAGTTCTAGGCGCAGCTGTAATGTCTCTCAGTGGATCGCGGGGCATGATGGGAGATGAAGTCATGGCTGGAAGAGCACTCTACTGGGACTGCGGAGCATGATGGGAGCTGTAGTCCCGGAAGTGGTGCTTACGGAGTGTTTGGGTGTCCAGGAGGGCGCTGTGGGGACACTTTTGCCTCTGAACGGCGACTTCAGGTCCTCAGACGGGAACGTATACGGTTCAGGAGCTCCAGGAGGGAGCTTGGGGAGCTCCAACTGGACTCTTTAGGGGGCCGGGCACGGCAGGACGTTTAGGCACGGGACTGTGTTATGAGTTGCTCTGAGTTTGTGCGGGATGGCAGGAGATGAATTTTAAGAAGTGAGTCTTTCATAACGAAGTATCAGACCTTTTCTTGAATTAATTTTTTAAACTTTTTTTTTTTTTTTAATTGGAATGGCTCTAAAATATCATCTACTGCACCCCCTGTGCTGTGGGAAGGCACAACTACCACTGGAAGAGATGGTCAAAGCTCCTGATCTTGAACACTGCTTGGGATGGGGCATTCACTTCTATGGATAAACTATTTCCATCTTCTGAACTTCACCATTTCACACTCATGGATAACCTGGAGATGGAGATGGTGTCCATGGTTAAATCCACCCCTCACCCATGAGCCCATCTGCAGGTTGCATCTCTGCCCTGATAACCTGAGGTGCCCAGAAATACCTCAGCCTTGTGTGGTCAGTCCAGACCCACCTGAGACACTTTAATCCTGGCATCCCCATCCACCTGCCCATTGTTGGGCTGATCTTCAGTGCCCAACTCTTGGGTACGTGGGCATCCACAAGAGGGGCTTTCACAGTCAACTTCTCTACTTGGGCAGTCCAGCAGCCCAGATGGATTTCCCTCTGCACTGCCAACTGTCCTTTCTCCATCGTCCCAGCCACCCCACAGGGCATTTGCCACCATCCCCAGTCAGGGCAGAGGTGCAGCGCTGACCATTTCTCTCCTCAGAGCTCTGGGTATGGTCCCAGCACTGCAGTGACTGCAGGAAAGGGGACCCCACAGTGGGACATTTCTTGGTCAAATGCAGACAGAAAGAGTGGCAAACTGTCTGTGACTCGGGTTTGGCCTGGCAGCTGCTGCTGTGGTTTGCAGGGAGCTGCAGTGTGGCACGGCCCTGGCTGGGAGAAGGTGTCAGTGCCAGCTGGCCCAGGGAGCTGCAGCGTGTGGAGAACGAACCCCTGCTGGCCTCCTGCCCCAGGGTGACACTGCAGGGCCTGGTGGGACCAAGGGACCAATGTGACACTGCAGAACCTCATGGGAGCAAGAGGCGACACTGCAAAACCAAGGGGCCCTATGAAACTGAGACTGAAATCAGCCAGATAGAAACTTTCTAACACAATTTGACTATTAAAAAGTGTTTTGCCAATTAAGAGGGGCAATTTAAAGAACACAGACACCAATGGAAAGAATGATCTTTTACTGAAAATACAAAGGCAACACAAAAATGAAATGATATATTCAATAAAACTATGTTCTTGGCTTTAGCAACAAGCAAATGCAAGCAAGGTAATGCAGCTAATCATTGCTATATGAGAGAAAGGACAGGGATTGAGAAAAAACCATCACCAATTGCTGAAATACTTTACCACCATCCAGAGACTGCAGTCGCTGGGGAGCTGCGTTTCACAGTGAGGATCTGGAGAACCCTTCCCAGCAATTGGCAAAATCCTACACTCTGTCTCCACCCACAGGTGTGGTCTCCAATTTTGCCCCAAAAGTGGGTCCAGCTTTTATAGTCCCAAATCAATAATTTGAAGTGCCTTGATTATATTTTTAGCACAGAAACTCCTGGATCTGATGGCACATATCCTGGCCAGCAGGGACCAGGGCTTGGCCAGAGCCCAGACCTTGAAGGGGAGGGTTTTCCCCTAAAATACCCTACTAACAAGCCTCTATTCATGTCAATTGGGAAAGTTTCTTCAAATGATACATGTCTTGCACATGTCTACACAAAGTTATACAGAGCTAGCATAAGCATCTTTGTCATCTTATTTTTAGCTAAATAATAGTTATGGTGTTAATCACACAGAGCCCAGGATTCATCCTGTCAGTCAGCTCTAGCTGAGGCTGGCTGCTCAGGCCCCAGCACATCACCAGGCAGGAGCAGGGGCTGAGCCTGGCCGTGCTGGGCATGCTGCACATCACCAAGGAGGAGAGGCAGAGCCCCAGCATGCAGCCATGTCAGGTGAGCCAGGGGGTGGGGGTACAGTGTGGCACCCACAGGACAGCCCAGCATCCCTGGGGACAGCCTGGCAGCCACTGGAAAGAGGACAGTGTGAGATCCATAGGGAGAGTCTGACATCTGTCAGGACACACTGGCACCCATGAGGACAGTGTGGCACGCATAGGGGCAGCCTGGCATTGCTGGGGATAGCCTGACATCCATCAGGACACACTGGCACCCAAGGGTGTCGCTATCATGCGAGGAAAGGAAATGACAGCAACACAGGCTTCTTCCACAAGAAGAGGTGGTTTATTGAACAAGCTTGGTCATTTTATAGCATGGTTCACAAAGCTCAGGCAGAACAGAAAGTTATTGGACAGAATAAGAAAACAACCTCTGCCACGTACTCAAAGCACACTTGCATGAAAAACAACAGGTGTCTAATCTGTGTTTTTTCCTATTCTATCGCCTGACAGAACTATCTGCCTGGGAAACTCAGCTAGAGGTCTGCAGCCCAAAGCTGTGTATCCAAAACAGCCTGGGAACGATTCTAGCTATCTAAGAAAAACTGAAGCTGTGTACTTTTCACAGCCTGAGAAAATGCTGACTGAAATTTTCCTAGGCCACCAGCAGTGTCCACAAGTCCCCCTTTTTAAATTAAAAAAGCAAAGAAAGAGAAGTGTTTGTAATCCCCTACAGGGTCCTTGCAAAGGAGAACAAACACAACCCAAGAGACCTGAGGACATCTGAGGTGCCCAGAGAAATTTTCAAGCCTAGTATCTTTTCCCTGCAAAACACAATAACAAAAATCCCATCACCATTCACCAGACTTATCTCTAGTGCATTCCAGAAAACCTATGTAACAATGTCCCAGAACTTTAAACAGCTCCAAGGAAAACAGGCGGATGTTCACCCTCTGCTTGTAGAGGGTCCATCTGGCTGGGTTCGGCATGTTGATCAGCATTTGAAGGCTGTGCACCGGCCACATTCTGTCTCTGATGTCTCAGGTCAGGGCGGACACATCTTGCAGGTAGCCAGTGTACCCCGGTGTTGGTTGAGACGCAAGCGTACCCACGGCCCCAAACGATAAGGTCGTGCGGGCCCTCCCACTCATTTGTGGTCAAGTCCTGTATAAAGACCTTTGCTCGAGCCAGGCGTGTCTTGTCTGCAGCTTGCAACGAAGTGAAATGATTCAGGATTATTGGAATCTTGTGGCACAGTAAGATGATTGATGGTATACAATCCTTTCTCCAACCAGCTGTGTGGTGTTTCCCCAGACATTCCCCTTTTTTGTTTTTCAAGAACACGCTTCAGAGTACCATGAGCGCGTTCGACAATGGCCTGACCTGCTGGAGCATGTGGAGTGCCAAACTTGTGTGAGACTCCTCACATCTGCAAAAACTGCCTCATCTTCTGAGAGACTGTGAGCAGGGCCATTGCCAGTTTTCACAGAGGAAGGAATGCCCAAGATTGCAAAAGCCATCCTCCAATGGGCAATCACATTGTGACCTTTTCCCCAGTGTGAGCAGATGCCCACATGGCAGAGGAAAAGGTATCGACAGACACACGCACATACTTAAACCTGCCAAATTCAGCGATGTGAGTGACGTCTGTCTGCCAAAGCTGCAGGACCTTTAGACCCCTGGGGTTCACCCCTGCTGGTAAAGGCACAGCAAGGCCATGACAGTCATCACAAGAGGCAACGATGTCACGAGCCTCAGTGGTCGTTTGATGAAACTGCTTCTGCAAAGTATGTGCATTCTGATGGGAAAACCCATGCAATGCTCGGGCTTGAGCAAGCTTGTCAGGCTGAGGCACCACACATGTGGGGTTGGCAAACCTATCAGCCCTGGCATTACCTTCCATTAGAAAGCCTGGCAAGTCCGTGTGACTCCGTATGTGCAGGATGTAATATGGATGAACTCAGTCTTGAACTGCACACCACCAGGCCTTCAGGAGCCAGAACAAGGCTGCGTTGTCAACCTCCGTCAGGAGCAAGCAATCCAAGCGCTGAGTTATGTCTACAACATAAGCAGAGTCAGTGACCAAATTCAAAGGTACCTGTGAGAATCATTGGAATGCCATTGTGACAGCCCTCAGCTCAATTATCTGAGCAGAACCTGACTCATGGCCCTCCAAGGATTGCCAGCCAGACTCATCCTTTCAGGTAACAATGGCCTTCCCTATTTTGCCTGACCCGTCAGTGAAGACAGTAGGACCTTGCACTGGTCCCGACTATTTTTGGGTCTCAATGACAGTTTAACTGTCTTTGCCATGTGCAATAGCTTATGGCTGGGTAGATGATAAGAAATCTCTCCCATGAATTCTTGCAGTGCACTTTGCAAGGGAACACTATTAATAAAAGCCCCTACAAAAAATTCCTGCTCTATAGGAAGTACAATCCTGGCGGGGTCCGCTGCCATCAATTGCACGCATCTTTGACAGCAATTGCGTATCAGTCGGGCAAGGAACTCAAACACCGTAGTCACTGTCTTTTTCAGCTGATGTGGCAAAAAGACCCATTCCAGAATGTGCAAGGGATCAGACCGGGTATCATTCCATTGGGCAATGATGCCTGCAGGATGCAAATCTGGATTGACAATGAACTCAGTGATGTCAATGGAAGGGTCTACTCAATATACCTGATCAGTAGAAAGAGACTCAATGCACACCCCCCAGGCAGCCAAAACATCGCCACCCCAGAGGCTGATCGGGGCTGCAGTGATGTAGGGCCGGACAGTAGCTGTTTGCCCTTCAGGATTCCTGACCAACACAGGCCCTTGACTAAGAAAGGTCTGTGCTGTAACCCCACTCCTGCAATGGACTGGCCAAGTGGGGCTAAAAAGGAGAAAGTTGGGTCCTGGAAGGGAGGATTTGGGAGAGAAAATGGAAATTTTGTCTCCCAGATGGGTAATTTGGTTCCAAAAAGCCAAATTTGGGAGCAAAAAAGGAGAATTTTGACCTACAGTTTGGAATTAGGGAATAAAAAATATTAAATTTGTGGCGGAAAAAGGAGAATTTGGGAGCAAAAATGGGAATTTGGGTCCAGGAAATGAAAATTTGGGAGTGGAAAAGAGAAATTTGGGATTAAAAGGGGAATTTCGACCTAAAAAGGGAGAATTTGGGATTAAAAAATGGAAATTTTAGTGCCCAGATGGGAAGGTTTGGATCGAAAAATGGAAATTTGGGAGCAAAAAGGGAGAACTTTGAGCTAAAATTGGGGATTTTTTGGACTGAAAAAGGGAAATTTGTGTCCAAGAGGGGGAAGTTGGTGCAAGAAGGGAGGAATTTGGACTAAAAAATGGAAATTTGGTTGCAAATAGGAGATTTTGAGCCAAAAATATGAAATTTGGGGACCTAAAAGCCAGAAATTTGGGACTAAAAAGGGAAATTGAGGAGCTAAAAAAGTGGATTTTGAACAGAAATGGGCAATTTGGGCCAAAAACTGGGAAATGTGAGTCCAAGAAGGGGTATTTAGGAGTAAAAATGGAGATTTTTGGCCCCAAAAGGGAGAAAATGGACCAAAAATAAGAATTTGGGTGCTGGAAGGAGGAATTTGGGAATACAAAAGGAGAATTTAAGATCAGAAAGGGAAATTTGGGTCCAAACTCAAGAATTATTACATAAAATGGGAAATTTGGGGCTAAAAAGGAATAATTTGGGTCCCGGAAGGGAGAATTTGGGAGTGAAAATGGAAATTTTGTCACCCAGATGGGAAATTTGGGTCCAAAAAGCCAAATTTGGGAGCAGAAAAGGAGAATTTTGACCTGCAATTGGGAATTTGGGACTAAAAAAGGAGAAATTTGGGATTGAAAAAGAAAAAGGAGAATTTGGGAGCAAAAATTGGCAGTTTGGGTCCAAAAAGGAGAAATTTGCATCCAAAAAATACAAAATTTGGAGCTAAAAACGGGGAAATTCAGGTAAAATGGGGAATTTGGGGGGGGGGGGGGGGAAACAGGGAAATTTTGGATGAAAAAAGGAGAATTTGGGATGATAAAAGGGAGATTTTGGCACTCAGCTGAGAATTTTGGGTCCAAAAATGGAAAATTTTGGAGCAAAAACGGGGAAATTTGGACTTATAAAAGAGAAGTTTGGGTCCAGAAAGGGAGCATTTGGGGCGAAAAAAGGAGAATTTTGGTCCTCAAAAGGAGAAGTTGGACCAAAAATGGGAATTTGGGTGCTGGAAGGGTGAATTTGGGAATAAAAAAGGAGAATTTGAGATCAGAAAGGGATATTTGAGCCCAAACAAGGAGAATTATGACCAAAAAATGGGAAATTTGGGGCTAAAAAAGAGAAATCCGGCCCCAAAAAGGAGAATTTGGGTCTAAATAGTGAAATTTGGCAGCAAAAATGGGGAATTTGGAGCTAAAAGCCAGAAACTTGGGACTAAAAATGGGAAATTTAGAAGCTAGAAAAGGGAATTCTGATGTAAAATGGGAAATGTGGGGCTAAAATGGAGAAAGTTGTGTCCTGGAAGGGAGGATTTGGGAGTGAAAATGGAAATTTTGTCACCCAGATGGGTAATTTGGGTCCAAAAAGGCCAATTTGGGAGCAAAAGAGCAGAATTTTGACCTACAGTTTGGAATTAGGGAATAAAAAATATTTAATTTGTGGCTGAAAAAGGAGAATTTGGGAGCAAAAATGGGAATTTGGGTCCAGGAAAGGAAAATTTGGGAGTGGAAAAGAGAAATTTGGGATTAAAAGGGGAATTTGGACCTGAAAAGGGAGAATTTGGGATTAAAAAATGGAAATTTTAGTGCCCAGATGGGAAGGTTTGGATCGAAAAATGGAAATTTGGGAGCAAAAAAGGAGAACTTTGAGTTAAAATTGGGGATTTTTTGGAGTGAAAAAGGGAAATTTGTGTCCAAGAGGGGGAAGTTGGTGCAAAAAGGGAGGAATTTGAACTAAAAAATGGAAATTTGGTTGCAAATAGGAGATTTTGGGCCAAAAATATGAAATTTGGGACCAAACAAGGGGACTTAGACACAAAAGTCAGAAATTTGGGACTGTAAATGGAAATTGTGGAGCTAAAAAGGTCGATTTTGAACAGAAATGGGCAATTTGGGCCAAAAACTGGGAAATGTGAGTCCAAAAAGGGGTATTTAGGAGTAAAAATGGAGAATTTCAGCCGCAAAAGGGAGAAAATGGACCAAAAATAAGAATTTGGGTGCTGGAATAGAGAATTTGGGAATAAAAAAGGAGAATTTAAGATCAGAAAGGGAAATTTGGGTCCAAAACTCAAGAATTATTACATAAAATGGGAAATTTGGGGAAAAAAGGAATAATTTGAATACTGGAAGGGAGGATTTGGGAGTGAAAATGGAAAATTTGTCACCCAGATGAGAAATTTGGGTCCAAAAAGACCAATTTGAGAGCACAAAAGGAGAATTTTGACCTGAAAATGGAAAATTTGTGTCTTTAAAGGAGAAATTTGGGAGTGAAAATAGAGAATTTGGGAGCAAAAATGGGAATTTGGGTCCAGGGAAGGACTATATGGGAGTGGAAAAGAGAATTTTGGGAGTAAAAGGGAAATTTGGACCTGAAAAGGGAGAATTTGGGATTAAAAAATGGAAATTTTAGTGCCCAGATGGGAAGGTTTGGATCGAAAAATGGAAATTTGGGAGCAAAAAAGGAGAACTTTGAGCTAAAATTGGGGATTTTTTGGACTGAAAAAGGGAAAATTGTGTCCAAGAGGGGGAAGTTGGTGCAAAAAGGGAGGAATTTGGTCAAAAAAATGGAAATTTGTTTCCAGAGAGGAGATTTTGGGGCAAATATATGAAATTTGGGGATCTAAAAGCCAGAAATTTGGGACTAAAAATGGAAATCGAGGAGTTAAAATGGTGAATTTTGAACAGAAATGGGCAATTTGGTCCAAAGACTGGGAAATGTGAGTCCAAGAAGGGGTATTTAGGAGTAAAATTGGAGAATTTCAGCACCAAAAGGGAGAAAATGGACCAAAAATAAGAATTTGGGTGCTGAAAGGCAGAATTTGGGAATACAAAAGGGGAATTTGAGAGCAGAACAGGAAATTTGGGTCCAAACTCAAGAATTATTAAATAAAATGGGAAATTTGGGGCTAAAAAGGAACAATTTGGGTCCCGGAAGGGAGGATTTGGGAGTGAAAATGGAAATTTTGTCACCCAGACCAGAAATTTGGGTCCAAAAACCAAATTTGGGAGCAAAAAAAGGGAATTTTGACCTGAAACTGGGAATTTGGGGACTAAAAAAGGAGAAATTTGGTAGTGAAAAAGGAGAATTTGGGAGTAAAAACTGGCAGTTAGGGTCCAAAAAGGGGAAATTTGCATCCAAAAAATACAAAATTTGGAGCTAAAAAAGGGGAAATTTGGGAAAAATGGGGAATTTTGGGTGGGAAAATAACAGGAAAATTTGGGAAGAAAAAAGGAGAATTTGGGATGATAAAAGGGAGATTTTGGCACCCAGCTGAGAATTTTGGGTCGAAAAGTGGAAAATTTTGGAGCAAACATGGGAAATTTGGGAGAAAAAAAAGTAAAAATTTGGTTCCAGGAAGAGAGAATTTGGGGCTAAAAAAGGACAACGTTGGCCCCAAAAAGGAGAATTTGGGTCTAAATAGAGAAATTTGGCACGGAAAATGGGAAATTTGGGGCTAAAAAGGAGAAAGTTGAGTCCTGGAAGGGAGGATTTGGGAGTGAAAATGGAAATTTTGTCACCCAGATGTGAAATTTGGGTCCAAAAAGGCCAATTTGTGAGCAAAAAAGCAGAATTTTGACCTACAGTTGTGAATTAGGGCATAAAAAATATTAAATTTGTGACTGGAAAAGGAGAATTTGGGAGCAAAAATGGGAATTTGGGTCCAGGAAAGGAATATTTGGGAGTGGAAAAGATAAATTTGGGAGTAAAAGGGGAATTTGGATCTAAAAAGTGAGAATTTGGGATTAAAAATGGAAATTTTAGTGCCCAGATGGGAAAGTTTGGATGCAAAACTAGATATTTGGGAGGAAAAAAAGGAGAACTTTGAGCAAAAATTGGGAATTTTTTGGAGTGAAAGAGGGAAAATTGTGTCCAAGAGGGGGAATTTGTTGCAAAAACTGGAGGAATTTGGACTAAAAAATGGAAATTTGTTTCCAAAGAGGAGATTTTGGGCCAAAAACTTGGAATTTGGGACCAAAGAAGGGAATTTGGAGCTAAAAGCCAGAAATTTGGGACTAAAAATGGAAATTGTGGAGCTAAAACAGAAGATTTTGAGCTAAAATGAGAAATTTGTGGCAAAAACTGGGAAATGTGAGTCCAAAAAGGGGTATTTAGGAGTAAAAATGGAGCATTTTGGCTGCAAAAAGGAGAAAATGGACCAAAAATAAGAATTCAGGTGCTAGAAAGGAGAATTTGGGAATAAAAAAGGAGAATTGGAGATCAGAAAGGGAAATTTTCAGCCCAAAAAAGGAGAATTCAGACCAAAAAATGGGAAATTAGGGGCTAAAAAGGAGAAAGCTGAGTTCTGGAAGGGAGGATTTGGGAGTGAAAATGGAAATTTTGCCACCCAGATGGGAAATTTGGGTGCAAAAATCCCAGTTTGGCTCTAAAAAAAGGAGAATCTTGCCCTGAAAATGGGAAATTTGGGAGTAAAAAAGGAGAAATTGGGGCAAAAATTTGAAATTTGGGTGTCCAGATGGGAAGTTTGGGATTGAAAAGGAAAATTTAGGAGTGAAAAAATGAGAAATTTGGCCTAAAAATGGGATATTTGGTTCCAAAAATGGGAATTTGGGGATAAAAAAGGAGAATTTTTTGACCCGAATAGGGAAGAAATAAAAAAAAAATAGTAATTTGGGTCCTGGAAGGGAGAATTTGGGAATCAAAAAGGAGAATTTGAGATGCAAAAGGGAAATTGGTGTCTTAAAAAGGAGAATTTTGAGGTAAAAATGGGCAATTTTGGGAGAAAAAAGAGAAATTGGGGTCCATAGAAGGAGAATTTGAAATTTGAAATTCAAAAGGGGGAGTTTGGAGCCCCCAAGAGAAATTTGGTGTGAAAAAGGAGATTTTGGGAGCAAAAAGCAGAATTTGGGTCTAAAATGGGGAATTTGGGAGTAAAAATTGGGAATTTAGGAGGTGAAAAGCAGAATTTGGGACAGCAAAAGGGAAATTTGGAGTTAAAAGGAGAACTGCAGGAGCATGGCGGTGATGGCAGAGGGACCCAGGAGCGGAAGTGGCCTGAGAAGAAAAGGGCAATGGGTGGGGTTTGTAGCGGAAGTGGGCGAGGTGGCTGTCGGGAAATGGAGTCCGGGATAAGGCAGGGCATTGAATGGGATCCAAAGGGGGACATTTGGGATGGAAAAGGGAAATTTGGGATGAAAAAAGGAGAATTTGGGATGAAAAAAGGGAAATTTTAGCACCCAGCTGAGAATTTTGGGTCGAAAAGTGGAAAATTTTGGAGCAAACATGGGAAATTTGGGCGAAAAAAAGTACAGTAATTTCACGAATACAAGCCGCACCAATTTGACCAAAATTTTGGTGGAAACCCGGAAGTGCGGCCAATATTCCGGGGCGGCTAATACATTAACAAAATTCTAAAAGCTGCCAACACGGAAGTGAGAGCCCGCGGCAGCCCCAAGCCAAGCTGGAGCCCGGCCGGCCCCGGCTGAGGTGGGAAAGCCTGGCAGAGGCGGGGCCAGCAGTGTGGGGGGCGGGCGGCAGAGCCTGAGCCAGCAGGGCGGGGCAGGGGGGCGGCAGAGCCCGGGCCAGCAGGGCGGGGGAGCCCGGGAGAACTGGGGCTAGCAGTGCAGGGGAGCATGGCAGAAGCAGGAAGGCTGGCGGGTGGGGCTGCCTGGCAGCCGGGGAAGCCCAGCAGAATCGGGGCCAGCAGCGTGGGGGAGCCCGGCGGTGCGGGGGCCTGCAGTGCCGGCCAGGGCGAGGAAACGCGGCGGCGGTGCAGACGGGAGGGGGCGACCGGCGAGCCTGGCGGCGGCGGCGGCAGCCCTGCCGGCGGGGCGAGCGAACGCGGCAGCGGGGCGAGCGAGGCGCGAGCGAAAGCGGCGCGAGCGAAAGCGGCGCGGGGCGAGCGAACGCGGGGCGAGCGAAAGCGGCGCGAGCGAACGCGGCGCGGGGCGAGCGAAAGCGGCGCGGGAGCGAACGCGGCGCGGGGCGAACGCGGCGCGGGGCGAGTGAACGCGGCGCGGGGCGAGCGGAGAGCCCGGCGGCGGCGGCACCCTGCCAGCTGGGCGAGCGAACGCGGCAGCGGGGCGGTGCTGACGGGAGAGGGGGGCCAGCGAGCCCGGCGGCGGCGGCAGCACCACCCGGCCAGCCCCGCCGAGCCGTGGCGCTGAGCTGGGCCACCCGGCCCCGTCGGCAACCATGAGCGGGCCGAGCCTGCCTGGCCCCGCCCCGAGCCAGTAAAGCCCGCTATGCCGCGATCCTGTTACTAATTGGCCAATTTGTGAAAGCTGCGCACGGATTCTCGCGACGAACGAAAGTGCGGCTAATATTCGGGGTGCGGCTTATCTATTGACAAAGACAGCAACATTGTCGAGGCACCGGGGGTGCGGCTTATAATCCGTGCGGCTTGTATTCGTGAAACTACTGTAGAAATTTGGTTCCAGGAAGGGAGAATTTGGGGCTAAAAAAGGAGAACGTTGGCCCCAAAAAGGAGAAATTGGGTCTAAATTGAGAAATTTGGCACGAAAAATGGGGAATTTGGAGCTAAAAGCCATAAACTTGGGACTAAAAATGGGAAATTGAGGCGCTAAAGAGGGGAATTCGGATCTAAAATGAGAAATTTGGGGCTAAAAAGGAGAAAGTTGAGTCCTGGAAGGGAGGATTTGGGAGTGAAAATGGAAATTTTGTCACCCAGATGTGAAATTTGGGTCCAAAAAGGCCAATTTGTGAGCAAAAAGGGAGAATTTTGACCTACAGTTGTGAATTAGGGAATAAAAAATATTAAATTTGTGACTGACAAAGGAGAATTTGGGAGCAAAAATGGGAATTTGGGTCCAGGGAAGGAATATTTGGGAGTGGTAAAGAGAAATTTGGGAGTAAAAGGGGAATTTGGACCTAAAAAGTGAGAATTTGGGATTAAAAATGGAAATTTTAGTGCCCAGATGGGAAAGTTTGGATGCAAAACTAGATATTTGGGAGGAAAAAAAGGAGAACTTTGAGCAAAAATTGGGAATTTTTTGGAGTGAAAGAGGGAAAATTGTGTCCAAGAGGGGGAATTTGTTGCAAAAACTGGAGGAATTTGGACTAAAAAATGGAAATTTGTTTCCAAAGAGGAGATTTTGGGCCAAAAACTTGGAATTTGGGACCAAAGAAGGGAATTTGGAGCTAAAAGCCAGAAATTTGGGACTAAAAATGGAAATTGTGGAGCTAAAACAGAAGATTTTGAGCTAAAATGAGAAATGTGGGCCAAAAACTGGGGAATGTGAGTCCAAAAAGGGGTACAGTAGTTTCACGAATACAAGCCGCACGGATTATAAGCCGCACCCCCGGTGCCTCGACAATGTTGCTGTCTTTGTCAATAGATAAGCCGCACCCCGAATATTAGCCGCACTTTCGTTCGTCGCGAGAATCCGTGCGCAGCTTTCACAAATTGGCCAATTAGTAACAGGATCGCGGCATAGCGGGCTTTACTGGCTCGGGGCGGGGCCAGGCAGGCTCGGCCCGCTCATGGTTGCCGACGGGGCCGGGTGGCCCAGCTCAGCGCCACGGCTCGGCGGGGCTGGCCGGGTGGTGCTGCCGCCGCCGCCGGGCTCGCTGGCCCCCCTCTCCCGTCAGCACCGCCCCGCTGCCGCGTTCGCTCGTCCGGCTGGCAGGGCTGCCGCCGCCGGGCTCGCCGCCCGCCCCGCTGCCGCTTTCGCTCGCCCTGCGCCGCGCCTCGCGAGCGCCGCGCCCGCCCCGCGCCGCGCCCGCCCCGCCCCGCGCCGCTTTTGCGAGCGCCGCTTTTGCGAGCGCCGCTTTCGCGAGCGCCGCTTTCGCTCGCCGAGCGCCGCTTTCGCGAGCGCCGCTTTCGCGAGCGCCGCTTTCGCTCGCCGAGCGCTGCTTTCGCGAGCGCCGCTTTCGCTCGCCCCGCCGGCAGGGCTGCCGCCGCCGCCGCCAGGCTCGCCGGTCGCCCCCTCCCGTCTGCACCGCCGCCGCGTTTCCTCGCCCTGGCCGGCACTGCAGGCCCCCGCACCGCCGGGCTCCCCCACGCTGCTGGCCCCGATTCTGCTGGGCTTCCCCCGCTGCCAGGCAGCCCCACCCGCCGGCCTTCCTGCTTCTGCCATGCTCCCCTGCACTGCTAGCCCCAGTTCTCCCGGGCTCCCCCGCCCTGCTGGCCCGGGCTCTGCCGCCCCCCCTGCCCCGCCCTGCTGGCTCAGGCTCTGCCGCCCGCCCCCCACACTGCTGGCCCCGCCTCTGCCAGGCTTTCCCACCTCAGCCGGGGCCGGCCGGGCTCCAGCTTGGCTTGGGGCTGCCGCGGGCTCTCACTTCCGGGTTGGCAGCTTTAAGAATTTTGTTAATGTATTAGCCGCCCCGGAATATTGGCCGCACTTCCGAGTATCCACCAAAATTTTGGTCAAATTGGTGCGGCTTGTATTCGTGAAATTACTGTATTTAGGAGTAAAAATGGAGCATTTTGGCTGCAAAAAGGAGAAAATGGACCAAAAATAAGAATTCAGGTGCTGGAAAGGAGAATTTGGGAATTAAAAATGAGAATTGGAGATCAGAAAGCGAAATTTTCAGCCCAAAAAAGGAGAATTCAGACCAAAAAATGGGAAATTAGGGGCTAAAAAGGAGAAAGCTGAGTTCTGGAAGGGAGGATTTGGGAGTGAAAATGGAAATTTTGCCACCCAGATGGGAAATTTGGGTGCAAAAATCCCAGTTTGGCACTAAAAAAAGGAGACTCTTGCCCTGAAAATGGGAAATTTGGGAGTAAAAAAGGAGAAATTGGGGCAAAAATTTGAAATTTGGGTGTCCAGATGGGAAGTTTGGGATTGAAAAGGAAAATTTAGGAGTGAAAAAATGAGAAATTTGGCCTAAAAATGGGATATTTGGTTCCAAAAATGGGAATTTGGGGATAAAAAAGGAGAATATTTTGACCCGAATAGGGAAGAAATAAAAAAAAATAGTAATTTGGGTCCTGGAAGGGAGAATTTGGGAATCAAAAAGGAGAATTTGAGATGCAAAAGGGAAATTGGTGTCTTAAAAAGGAGAATTTAGAGGTAAAAATGGGCAATTTTGGGAGAAAAAAGAGAAATTGGGGTCCATAGAGGGAGAATTTGGGTGTATAAAAGAAAATTTGAAATTCAAAAGGGGAAGTTTGGAGCCCCCAAGAGAAATTTGGGTGTGAAAAAGGAGATTTTAGGTGCGAAAAGCAGAATTTGGGTCTAAAATGGGGACCTGGGGTGTAAAAGGGGAGAATTTGGGAGTAAAAATTGGGAATTGAGGCGCTGAAAAGAAGAATTTGGGACAGCAAAAGGGAAATTTGGAGTTAAAAGGAGAAGTGCAGCAGCACGGCGGTGATGGCAGAGGGACGCAGGAGCAGAAGTGGCCTGAGAAGAAAAGGGAAATGGGCGGGGTTTGTAGCGGAAGTGGGCGAGGTGGCTGATGGGAAATGGAGTCCGGGATAAGGCAGGGCATTGAATGGGATCCAAAGGGAGACATTTGGGATGGGAAAGGGAAATTTGGGATGAAAAAAGGAGAATTTGGGATGAAAAAAGAGAAATTTTAGCACCCAGCTGAGAATTTTGGGTCCAAAAGTGGAAAATTTTGGAGCAAACATGGGAAATTTGGGCGAAAAAAAGTAGAAATTTGGTTCCAGGAAGGGA